>NW_027256885.1:81125293-81147793 GCF_029215685.1 Pituophis catenifer annectens
ATGCATGGATGCATGGATGCATGGATGCATGGATGGTTGTATGGATGCATGGATGCATGGATGCATGGTTGCAAGGATGCAAGGATGCAAGGATGCATGGATGGTTGCATGGATGCATGGATGCATGGATGCATGGATGGATGCATGGATGCATGGATGCATGGATGGATGGATGCACGGATGGTTGTATGGATGCATGGATGGATGGATGCATGGATGCATGGATGCATGGAAGCATGCATGGATGCATGGATGCATGGATACACGGATGCACGGATGCATGGATGCATGGATGCACGGATGGTTGCATGGTTGCATGCACGGATGCATGCATGGTTGCATGCATGGATGCATGGATGCATGGATAGAGATGGTAGATGATAGATAGATAGATAGATAGATAGATAGATAGATAGATAGATAGATAGATAGATAAAGATGGATGGATGGAGGCATGGATGGATGCATGGATGGATGGAGGCATGGATGGATGCATGGATGGATGGAGGCATGGATGGATGCATGGATGCATGGATGGATGCACGGATGCATGGATAGAGATGGTAGATGATAGATAGATAGATAGATAGATAGATAGATAGATAGATAGATAGATAGATGATAGATAGATAGATAGGTAAAGATGGATGGATGGATGCATGGATGCATGGTTGCATGGTTGCATGCATGGATGGTTGTATGGATGCATGGATGCATGCATGGATGCATGGATGCATGGATAGAGATGGCAGATGATAGATAGATAGATAGATAGATAGATAGATAGATAGATAGATAGATGATAGATAGATGGATGGATGGATGCATGGATGGATGCATGGATGGATAATGGATGCATGGATGGATGGATGGATGCATGGATGGATGCATGGATGGATGCATGGATGCAAGGATGCATGGATGGTTGCATGGTTGCATGGTTGCATGGTTGCATGGATGGATGCATGGATGCATGGATGCATGGATGCACGGATGGTTGTATGGATGCATGGATGCATGGATGCATGGATGCAAAGGATGCAAGGATGCATGGATGGTTGCATGGTTGCATGGTTGCATGGATGCATGGATGCATGGATGCACGGATGGTTGCATGGTTGCATGCATGGATGCATGCATGGATGCATGCATGGATGCATGGATGGATGCATGGATGCATGGATAGAGATGGTAGATGATAGATAGATAGATAGATAGATAGATAGATAGATAGATAGATAGATAGATAGATAGATGATAGATAGATGATAGATAGATAGATAGATAGATAGATAGATAGGTAAAGATGGATGGATGGATGCATGGATGCATGGATGCATGGATGCATGGAAGCATGCATGGATGCATGGATGTATGGATACACGGATGCACGGATGCATGGATGCATGGATGCACGGATGGTTGCATGGTTGCATGCATGGATGCATGGATGCATGGATAGAGATGGTAGATGATAGATAGATAGATAGATAGATAGATAGATAGATAGACAGATAGATAGATAGGTAAAGATGGATGGATGGATGCATGGATGGATGGATGGATGGATGCATGGATGAATGGAAGCATGGATGGATGCATGGATGCATGGATGCATGGATGCATGGATGCATGGATGGTTGTATGGATGCATGGATGCATGGTTGCATGGATGCAAGGATGCATGGATGGTTTCATGGTTGCATGGATGCATGGATGCATGGATGGATGCATGGATGCATGGATGGATGGATGCACGGGTGGTTGTATGGATGCATGGATGGATGGATGCATGGATGCATGGATGCATGGAAGCATGCATGGATGCATGGATGCATGGATACACGGATGCACGGATGCATGGATGCATGGATGCACGGATGGTTGCATGGTTGCATGCACGGATGCATGCATGGTTGCATGCATGGATGCATGGATGCATGGATAGAGATGGTAGATGATAGATAGATAGATAGATAGATAGATAGATAGATAGATAGACAGATAGATAGGTAAAGATGGATGGATGGATGCATGGATGGATGGAGGCATGGATGGATGCATGGATGGATGGATGGATGGATGGATGGATGCATGGATGGATGCATGGATGGATGCATGGATGCATGGATGCATGGATGCATGGAAGCATGGATGGATGCATGGATGCATGGATGGAGATGGTAGATAGGTAGGTTGGTAGGTACGTAGGTAGGTAGGTACGTAGGTAGGTAGGTAGGTAGGTAGGTGGGTGGATGGATGGATGGATGGATGGATGGATGGATGCATGGATGGATGGATGCATGGATGGATGCATGGATGCATGGATGCATGGATGCAAGGATGCATGGATGGTTGCATGGATGGTTGCATGGATGCATGGATGGATGCATGGATGGATGCATGGATGCATGGATGCACGGATGCACGGATGCATGGATGCATGGATGCACGGATGCACGGATGCATGGATGCATGGATGCACGGATGGTTGCATGGTTGCATGGATAGAGATGGTAGATGATAGATAGATAGATAGATAGATAGATAGATAGATAGATAGATAGATAGATAGATAGATAGATGATAGATAGATGATAGATAGATAGATAGGTAAAGATGGATGGTTGGATGCATGGATGCATGGATGCATGGATGCATGGAAGCATGCATGGATGCATGGATGCATGGATGCACGGATGCATGGATGCATGGATGCATGGATGCACGGATGGTTGCATGGTTGCATGCACGGATGCATGCATGGTTGCATGCATGGATGCATGGATGCATGGATAGAGATGGTAGATGATAGATAGATAGATAGATAGATAGATAGGTAAAGATGGATGGATGGAGGCATGGATGGATGCATGGATGGATGGATGCATGGATGGATGCATGGATGGATGCATGGATGGATGCATGGATGCATGGATGCATGGATGGTTGCATGGATGCATGGATGGTTGCATGGATGCATGGATGCATGGATGCATGGATGCATGGATGCATGGATGGTTGTATGGATGCATGGATGCATGGTTACAAGGATGCAAGGATGCAAGGATGCATGGATGGTTGCATGGATGCATGGATGCATGGATGGATGCATGGATGCATGGATGGATGGATGCACGGATGGTTGTATGGATGCATGGATGCATGGATGCATGGATGCATGGATGCATGGAAGCATGCATGGATGCATGGATGCACGGATGCACGGATGCATGGATGCATGGATGCACGGATGGTTGCATGGTTGCATGCACGGATGCATGCATGGTTGCATGCATGGATGCATGGATGCATGGATAGAGATGGTAGATGATAGATAGATAGATAGATAGATAGATAGATAGATAGATAGATAGATAGATAGATAAAGATGGATGGATGGAGGCATGGATGGATGCATGGATGGATGGAGGCATGGATGGATGCATGGATGGATGGAGGCATGGATGGATGCATGGATGCATGGATGGATGCACGGATGCATGGATAGAGATGGTAGATGATAGATAGATAGATAGATAGATAGATAGATAGATAGATAGATAGATAGATAGATGATAGATAGATAGATAGGTAAAGATGGATGGATGGATGCATGGATGCATGGTTGCATGGTTGCATGCATGGATGGTTGTATGGATGCATGGATGCATGCATGGATGCATGGATGCATGGATAGAGATGGCAGATGATAGATAGATAGATAGATAGATAGATAGATAGATAGATAGATAGATAGATGATAGATAGATGGATGGATGGATGGATGCATGGATGGATGCATGGATGGATAATGGATGCATGGATGGATGGATGGATGCATGGATGGATGCATGGATGGATGCATGGATGCAAGGATGCATGGATGGTTGCATGGTTGCATGGTTGCATGGTTGCATGGATGGATGCATGGATGCATGGATGCATGGATGCACGGATGGTTGTATGGATGCATGGATGCATGGATGCATGGATGCAAAGGATGCAAGGATGCATGGATGGTTGCATGGTTGCATGGTTGCATGGATGCATGGATGCATGGATGCACGGATGGTTGCATGGTTGCATGCATGGATGCATGCATGGATGCATGCATGGATGCATGCATGGATGCATGGATGCATGGATAGAGATGGTAGATGATAGATAGATAGATAGATAGATAGATAGGTAAAGATGGATGGATGGATGCATGGATGGATGGAGGCATGGATGGATGCATGGATGGATGGATGGATGGATGCATGCATGGATGGATGCATGGATGGATGCATGGATGCATGGATGCATGGAAGCATGGATGGATGCATGGATGCATGGATGGAGATGGTAGATAGGTAGGTTGGTAGGTAGGTAGGAAGGTAGGTAGGTACGTAGGTAGGTAGGTAGGTAGGTAGGTAGGTAGGTAGGTAGGTAGGTAGGTGGGTGGATGGATGGATGGATGGATGGATGGATGGATGGATGCATGGATGGATGCATGGATGGATGCATGGATGCATGGATGCATGGATGCAAGGATGCATGGATGGTTGCATGGATGGTTGCATGGATGCATGGATGGATGCATGGATGGATGCATGGATGCATGGATGCACGGATGCACGGATGCATGGATGCATGGATGCATGGATGCACGGATGCACGGATGCATGGATGCATGGATGCACGGATGGTTGCATGGTTGCATGGATAGAGATGGTAGATGATAGATAGATAGATAGATAGATAGATAGATAGATAGATAGATAGATAGATAGATGATAGATAGATGATAGATAGATAGATAGGTAAAGATGGATGGATGGATGCATGGATGCATGGATGCATGGATGCATGGATGCATGGAAGCATGCATGGATGCATGGATGCATGGATGCACGGATGCACGGATGCATGGATGCATGGATGCACGGATGGTTGCATGGTTGCATGCACGGATGGTTGCATGGTTGCATGCACGGATGCATGGATGCATGGATAGAGATGGTAGATGATAGATAGATAGATAGATAGATAGATAGGTAAAGATGGATGGATGGAGGCATGGATGGATGCATGGATGGATGGATGCATGGATGGATGCATGGATGGATGCATGGATGGATGCATGGATGCATGGATGCATGGATGGTTGCATGGATGCATGGATGGTTGCATGGATGCATGGATGCATGGATGCATGGATGCATGGATGCATGGATGGTTGTATGGATGCATGGATGCATGGTTGCAAGGATGCAAGGATGCAAGGATGCATGGATGGTTGCATGGATGCATGGATGCATGGATGCATGGATGGATGCATGGATGCATGGATGCATGGATGGATGGATGCACGGATGGTTGTATGGATGCATGGATGGATGGATGCATGGATGCATGGATGCATGGAAGCATGCATGGATGCATGGATGCACGGATGCACGGATGCATGGATGCATGGATGCACGGATGGTTGCATGGTTGCATGCACGGATGCATGCATGGTTGCATGCATGGATGCATGGATGCATGGATAGAGATGGTAGATGATAGATAGATAGATAGATAGATAGATAGATAGATAGATAGATAGATAGATAGAGATGGATGGATGGAGGCATGGATGGATGCATGGATGGATGGAGGCATGGATGGATGCATGGATGGATGGAGGCATGGATGGATGCATGGATGCATGGATGGATGCACGGATGCATGGATAGAGATGGTAGATGATAGATAGATAGATAGATAGATAGATAGATAGATAGATAGATAGATAGATAGATAGATAGATAGATGATAGATAGATAGATAGGTAAAGATGGATGGATGGATGCATGGATGCATGGTTGCATGGTTGCATGCATGGATGGTTGTATGGATGCATGGATGCATGCATGGATGCATGGATGCATGGATAGAGATGGCAGATGATAGATAGATAGATAGATAGATAGATAGATAGATAGATAGATAGGTAGATAGATGATAGATAGATGGATGGATGGATGGATGGATGCATGGATGGATAATGGATGCATGGATGGATGGATGGATGCATGGATGGATGCATGGATGGATGCATGGATGCAAGGATGCATGGATGGTTGCATGGTTGCATGGTTGCATGGTTGCATGGATGGATGCATGGATGCATGGATGCATGGATGCACGGATGGTTGTATGGATGCATGGATGCATGGATGCATGGATGCAAAGGATGCAAGGATGCATGGATGGTTGCATGGTTGCATGGTTGCATGGATGCATGGATGCATGGATGCACGGATGGTTGCATGGTTGCATGCATGGATGCATGCATGGATGCATGCATGGATGCATGGATGCATGGATAGAGATGGTAGATGATAGATAGATAGATAGATAGATAGATAGGTAAAGATGGATGGATGGATGCATGGATGGATGGAGGCATGGATGGATGCATGGATGGATGGATGGATGGATGGATACATGGATGGATGCATGGATGGATGCATGGATGCATGGATGCATGGAAGCATGGATGGATGCATGGATGCATGGATGGAGATGGTAGATAGGTAGGTTGGTAGGTAGGTAGGTAGGTAGGTAGGTAGGTAGGTGGGTGGATGGATGGATGGATGGATGGATGGATGGATGGATGCATGGATGCATGGATGCATGGATAGAGATGGTAGATGATAGATAGATAGATAGATAGATAGATAGATAGATAGACAGATAGATAGGTAAAGATGGATGGATGGATGCATGGATGGATGGAGGCATGGATGGATGCATGGATGGATGGATGGATGGATGGATGCATGGATGGATGCATGGATGGATGCATGGATGCATGGAAGCATGGATGGATGCATGGATGCATGGATGGAGATGGTAGATAGGTAGGTTGGTAGGTAGGTAGGTAGGTAGGTACGTAGGTAGGTAGGTAGGTAGGTAGGTGGGTGGATGGATGGATGGATGGATGGATGGATGGATGCATGGATGCATGGATGGATGCATGGTTGCATGGTTGCATGGTTGCATGGATGCATGGATGCATGGATGCACGGATGGTTGCATGGTTGCATGCATGGATGCATGCATGGATGCATGCATGGATGCATGCATGGATGCATGGATGCATGGATAGAGATGGTAGATGATAGATAGATAGATAGATAGATAGATAGATAGGTAAAGATGGATGGATGGATGCATGGATGGATGGAGGCATGGATGGATGCATGGATGGATGGATGGATGGATGGATGCATGGATGGATGCATGGATGGATGCATGGATGCATGGATGCATGGATGCATGGAAGCATGGATGGATGCATGGATGGAGATGGTAGATAGGTAGGTTGGTAGGTAGGTAGGAAGGTAGGTAGGTACGTAGGTAGGTAGGTAGGTAGGTAGGTAGGTGGGTGGATGGATGGATGGATGGATGGATGGATGGATGGATGCATGGATGGATGCATGGATGGATGCATGGATGCATGGATGCATGGATGCAAGGATGCATGGATGGTTGCATGGATGGTTGCATGGATGCATGGATGGATGCATGGATGGATGCATGGATGCATGGATGCACGGATGCACGGATGCACGGATGCATGGATGCATGGATGCACGGATGCACGGATGCATGGATGCATGGTTGCATGGATGCATGGATGCATGGATGCAAGGATGGTTGCATGGTTGCATGCATGGATGCATGCATGGATGCATGCATGGATGCATGGATGCATGGATAGAGATGGTAGATGATAGATAGATAGATAGATAGATAGATAGGTAAAGATGGATGGATGGATGCATGGATGGATGGAGGCATGGATGGATGCAAGGATGCATGGATGGTTGCATGGATGGTTGCATGGATGCATGGATGGATGCATGGATGGATGCATGGATGCATGGATGCATGGATGCACGGATGCACGGATGCATGGATGCACGGATGCACGGATGCACGGATGCATGGATGCATGGATGCATGGAAGCATGCATGGATGCATGGATGCATGGATGCACGGATGCACGGATGCATGGATGCATGGATGCACGGATGGTTGCATGGTTGCATGCACGGATGGTTGCATGGTTGCATGCACGGATGCATGGATGCATGGATAGAGATGGTAGATGATAGATAGATAGATAGATAGATAGATAGGTAAAGATGGATGGATGGAGGCATGGATGGATGCATGGATGGATGGATGCATGGATGGATGCATGGATGGATGCATGGATGGATGCATGGATGCATGGATGCATGGATGGTTGCATGGATGCATGGATGGTTGCATGGATGCATGGATGCATGGATGCATGGATGCATGGATGCATGGATGCATGGATGGTTGTATGGATGCATGGATGCATGGTTGCAAGGATGCAAGGATGCAAGGATGCATGGATGGTTGCATGGATGCATGGATGCATGGATGCATGGATGGATGCATGGATGCATGGATGCATGGATGGATGGATGCACGGATGGTTGTATGGATGCATGGATGGATGGATGCATGGATGCATGGATGCATGGAAGCATGCATGGATGCATGGATGCACGGATGCACGGATGCATGGATGCATGGATGCACGGATGGTTGCATGGTTGCATGCACGGATGCATGCATGGTTGCATGCATGGATGCATGGATGCATGGATAGAGATGGTAGATGATAGATAGATAGATAGATAGATAGATAGATAGATAGATAGATAGATAGATAAAGATGGATGGATGGAGGCATGGATGGATACATGGATGGATGGAGGCATGGATGGATGCATGGATGGATGGAGGCATGGATGGATGCATGGATGCATGGATGGATGCACGGATGCATGGATAGAGATGGTAGATGATAGATAGATAGATAGATAGATAGATAGATAGATAGATAGATAGATAGATAGATAGATAGATGATAGATAGATAGATAGGTAAAGATGGATGGATGGATGCATGGATGCATGGTTGCATGGTTGCATGCATGGATGGTTGTATGGATGCATGGATGCATGCATGGATGCATGGATGCATGGATAGAGATGGCAGATGATAGATAGATAGATAGATAGATAGATAGATAGATAGATAGATAGATAGATGATAGATAGATGGATGGATGGATGGATGGATGCATGGATGGATAATGGATGCATGGATGGATGGATGGATGCATGGATGGATGCATGGATGGATGCATGGATGCAAGGATGCATGGATGGTTGCATGGTTGCATGGTTGCATGGTTGCATGGATGGATGCATGGATGCATGGATGCATGGATGCACGGATGGTTGTATGGATGCATGGATGCATGGATGCATGGATGCAAAGGATGCAAGGATGCATGGATGGTTGCATGGTTGCATGGTTGCATGGATGCATGGATGCATGGATGCACGGATGGTTGCATGGTTGCATGCATGGATGCATGCATGGATGCATGCATGGATGCATGGATGCATGGATAGAGATGGTAGATGATAGATAGATAGATAGATAGATAGATAGGTAAAGATGGATGGATGGATGCATGGATGGATGGAGGCATGGATGGATGCATGGATGGATGGATGGATGGATGGATACATGGATGGATGCATGGATGGATGCATGGATGCATGGATGCATGGAAGCATGGATGGATGCATGGATGCATGGATGGAGATGGTAGATAGGTAGGTTGGTAGGTAGGTAGGAAGGTAGGTAGGTACGTAGGTAGGTAGGTAGGTAGGTAGGTAGGTAGGTAGGTAGGTAGGTGGGTGGATGGATGGATGGATGGATGGATGGATGCATGGATGCATGGATGCATGGATGCATGGATAGAGATGGTAGATGATAGATAGATAGATAGATAGATAGATAGATAGATAGACAGATAGATAGGTAAAGATGGATGGATGGATGCATGGATGGATGGAGGCATGGATGGATGCATGGATGGATGGATGGATGGATGGATGCATGGATGGATGCATGGATGGATGCATGGATGCATGGAAGCATGGATGGATGCATGGATGCATGGATGGAGATGGTAGATAGGTAGGTTGGTAGGTAGGTAGGTAGGTAGGTACGTAGGTAGGTAGGTAGGTAGGTAGGTAGGTGGGTGGATGGATGGATGGATGGATGGATGGATGGATGCATGGATGGATGGATGCATGGATGGATGCATGGTTGCATGGTTGCATGGATGCATGGATGCATGGATGCACGGATGGTTGCATGCATGGATGCATGCATGGATGCATGCATGGATGCATGCATGGATGCATGCATGGATGCATGGATGCATGGATAGAGATGGTAGATGATAGATAGATAGATAGATAGATAGATAGATAGATAGGTAAAGATGGATGGATGGATGCATGGATGGATGGAGGCATGGATGGATGCATGGATGGATGGATGGATGGATGGATGCATGGATGGATGCATGGATGGATGCATGGATGCATGGATGCATGGATGCATGGAAGCATGGATGGATGCATGGATGGAGATGGTAGATAGGTAGGTTGGTAGGTAGGTAGGAAGGTAGGTAGGTACGTAGGTAGGTAGGTAGGTAGGTAGGTAGGTAGGTAGGTAGGTGGGTGGATGGATGGATGGATGGATGGATGGATGGATGCATGGATGGATGCATGGATGGATGCATGGATGCATGGATGCATGGATGCAAGGATGCATGGATGGTTGCATGGATGGTTGCATGGATGCATGGATGGATGCATGGATGGATGCATGGATGCATGGATGCACGGATGCACGGATGCATGGATGCATGGATGCATGGATGCACGGATGCACGGATGCATGGATGCATGGTTGCATGGATGCATGGATGCATGGATGCACGGATGGTTGCATGGTTGCATGCATGGATGCATGCATGGATGCATGCATGGATGCATGGATGCATGGATAGAGATGGTAGATGATAGATAGATAGATAGATAGATAGATAGGTAAAGATGGATGGATGGATGCATGGATGGATGGAGGCATGGATGGATGCAAGGATGCATGGATGGTTGCATGGATGGTTGCATGGATGCATGGATGGATGCATGGATGGATGCATGGATGCATGGATGCACGGATGCACGGATGCATGGATGCATGGATGCACGGATGCACGGATGCATGGATGCATGGATGCACGGATGGTTGCATGGTTGCATGGATAGAGATGGTAGATGATAGATAGATAGATAGATAGATAGATAGATAGATAGATAGATAGATAGATAGATAGATGATAGATAGATGATAGATAGATAGATAGGTAAAGATGGATGGATGGATGCATGGATGCATGGATGCATGGATGCATGGAAGCATGCATGGATGCATGGATGCATGGATGCACGGATGCACGGATGCATGGATGCATGGATGCACGGATGGTTGCATGGTTGCATGCACGGATGCATGCATGGTTGCATGCATGGATGCATGGATGCATGGATAGAGATGGTAGATGATAGATAGATAGATAGATAGATAGATAGATAGATAGATAGATAGGTAAAGATGGATGGATGGAGGCATGGATGGATGCATGGATGGATGGATGCATGGATGGATGCATGGATGGATGCATGGATGGATGCATGGATGCATGGATGCATGGATGCATGGATGGTTGCATGGATGCATGGATGCATGGATGGTTGCATGGATGCATGGATGCATGGATGCATGGATGCATGGATGCATGGATGGTTGTATGGATGCATGGATGCATGGTTGCAAGGATGCAAGGATGCAAGGATGCATGGATGGTTGCATGGATGCATGGATGCATGGATGCATGGATGGATGCATGGATGCATGGATGGATGGATGCACGGATGGTTGTATGGATGCATGGATGGATGGATGCATGGATGCATGGATGCATGGAAGCATGCATGGATGCATGGATGCATGGATACACGGATGCACGGATGCATGGATGCATGGATGCACGGATGGTTGCATGGTTGCATGCACGGATGCATGCATGGTTGCATGCATGGATGCATGGATGCATGGATAGAGATGGTAGATGATAGATAGATAGATAGATAGATAGATAGATAGATAGATAAAGATGGATGGATGGAGGCATGGATGGATGCATGGATGGATGGAGGCATGGATGGATGCATGGATGGATGGAGGCATGGATGGATGCATGGATGCATGGATGGATGCACGGATGCATGGATAGAGATGGTAGATGATAGATAGATAGATAGATAGATAGATAGATAGATAGGTAAAGATGGATGGATGGAGGCATGGATGGATGCATGGATGGATGGATGCATGGATGGATGCATGGATGGATGCATGGATGGATGCATGGATGCATGGATGCATGGATGGTTGCATGGATGCATGGATGGTTGCATGGATGCATGGATGCATGGATGCATGGATGCATGGATGCATGGATGCATGGATGGTTGTATGGATGCATGGATGCATGGTTGCAAGGATGCAAGGATGCAAGGATGCATGGATGGTTGCATGGATGCATGGATGCATGGATGGATGCATGGATGCATGGATGGATGGATGCACGGATGGTTGTATGGATGCATGGATGCATGGATGCATGGATGCATGGATGCATGGAAGCATGCATGGATGCATGGATGCACGGATGCACGGATGCATGGATGCATGGATGCACGGATGGTTGTATGGTTGCATGCACGGATGCATGCATGGTTGCATGCATGGATGCATGGATGCATGGATAGAGATGGTAGATGATAGATAGATAGATAGATAGATAGATAGATAGATAGATAAAGATGGATGGATGGAGGCATGGATGGATGCATGGATGGATGGAGGCATGGATGGATGCATGGATGGATGGAGGCATGGATGGATGCATGGATGCATGGATGGATGCACGGATGCATGGATAGAGATGGTAGATGATAGATAGATAGATAGATAGATAGATAGATAGATAGATAGATAGATAGATAGATGATAGATAGATAGATAGGTAAAGATGGATGGATGGATGCATGGATGCATGGTTGCATGGTTGCATGCATGGATGGTTGTATGGATGCATGGATGCATGCATGGATGCATGGATACATGGATAGAGATGGCAGATGATAGATAGATAGATAGATAGATAGATAGATAGATAGATAGATAGATGATAGATAGATGGATGGATGGATGCATGGATGGATGCATGGATGGATAATGGATGCATGGATGGATGCATGGATGCATGGATAGAGATGGCAGATGATAGATAGATAGATAGATAGATAGATAGATAGATAGATAGATAGATGATAGATAGATGGATGGATGGATGGATGCATGGATGGATGCATGGATGGATAATGGATGCATGGATGGATGGATGGATGCATGGATGGATGCATGGATGGATGCATGGATGCAAGGATGCATGGATGGTTGCATGGTTGCATGGTTGCATGGTTGCATGGATGGATGCATGGATGCATGGATGCATGGATGGTTGCATGGTTGCATGGTTGCATGGTTGCATGGATGCATGGATGCATGGATGCACGGATGGTTGCATGGTTGCATGCATGGATGCATGCATGGATGCATGCATGGATGCATGCATGGATGCATGGATGCATGGATAGAGATGGTAGATGATAGATAGATAGATAGATAGATAGATAGATAGATAGATAGGTAAAGATGGATGGATGGATGCATGGATGGATGGAGGCATGGATGGATGCATGGATGGATGGATGGATGGATGGATGCATGGATGGATGCATGGATGGATGCATGGATGCATGGATGCATGGAAGCATGGATGGATGCATGGATGGAGATGGTAGATAGGTAGGTTGGTAGGTAGGTAGGAAGGTAGGTAGGTACGTAGGTAGGTAGGTAGGTAGGTAGGTAGGTAGGTAGGTAGGTAGGTAGGTGGGTGGATGGATGGATGGATGGATGGATGGATGGATGGATGCATGGATGGATGCATGGATGGATGCATGGATGCATGGATGCATGGATGCAAGGATGCATGGATGGTTGCATGGATGGTTGCATGGATGCATGGATGGATGCATGGATGGATGCATGGATGCATGGATGCACGGATGCACGGATGCATGGATGCATGGATGCATGGATGCACGGATGCACGGATGCATGGTTGCATGGATGCATGGATGCATGGATGCACGGATGGTTGCATGGTTGCATGCATGGATGCATGCATGGATGCATGCATGGATGCATGGATGCATGGATAGAGATGGTAGATGATAGATAGATAGATAGATAGATAGATAGGTAAAGATGGATGGATGGATGCATGGATGGATGGAGGCATGGATGGATGCATGGATGGATGGATGGATGGATGGATGCATGGATGGATGCATGGATGGATGCATGGATGCATGGATGCATGGATGCATGGAAGCATGGATGGATGCATGGATGGAGATGGTAGATAGGTAGGTTGGTAGGTAGGTAGGAAGGTAGGTAGGTACGTAGGTAGGTAGGTAGGTAGGTAGGTAGGTAGGTAGGTAGGTGGGTGGATGGATGGATGGATGGATGGATGGATGGATGCATGGATGGATGCATGGATGGATGCATGGATGCATGGATGCATGGATGCAAGGATGCATGGATGGTTGCATGGATGGTTGCATGGATGCATGGATGGATGCATGGATGGATGCATGGATGCATGGATGCACGGATGCACGGATGCATGGATGCATGGATGCATGGATGCACGGATGCACGGATGCATGGATGCATGGTTGCATGGATGCATGGATGCATGGATGCACGGATGGTTGCATGGTTGCATGCATGGATGCATGCATGGATGCATGCATGGATGCATGGATGCATGGATAGAGATGGTAGATGATAGATAGATAGATAGATAGATAGATAGGTAAAGATGGATGGATGGATGCATGGATGGATGGAGGCATGGATGGATGCAAGGATGCATGGATGGTTGCATGGATGGTTGCATGGATGCATGGATGGATGCATGGATGGATGCATGGATGCATGGATGCACGGATGCACGGATGCATGGATGCATGGATGCACGGATGCACGGATGCATGGATGCATGGATGCACGGATGGTTGCATGGTTGCATGGATAGAGATGGTAGATGATAGATAGATAGATAGATAGATAGATAGATAGATAGATAGATAGATAGATAGATAGATGATAGATAGATGATAGATAGATAGATAGGTAAAGATGGATGGATGGATGCATGGATGCATGGATGCATGGATGCATGGAAGCATGCATGGATGCATGGATGCATGGATGCACGGATGCACGGATGCATGGATGCATGGAT
This sequence comes from Pituophis catenifer annectens, assembly GCF_029215685.1. NCBI lineage: Eukaryota > Metazoa > Chordata > Lepidosauria > Squamata > Colubridae > Pituophis > Pituophis catenifer. The sequence continues at coordinate 81,140,689 of NW_027256885.1, forward strand.
GCACGGATGGTTGCATGGTTGCATGCACGGATGCATGCATGGTTGCATGCATGGATGCATGGATGCATGGATAGAGATGGTAGATGATAGATAGATAGATAGATAGATAGATAGATAGATAGATAGGTAAAGATGGATGGATGGAGGCATGGATGGATGCATGGATGGATGGATGCATGGATGGATGCATGGATGGATGCATGGATGGATGCATGGATGCATGGATGCATGGATGCATGGATGGTTGCATGGATGCATGGATGCATGGATGGTTGCATGGATGCATGGATGCATGGATGCATGGATGCATGGATGCATGGATGGTTGCATGGATGCATGGATGCATGGTTGCAAGGATGCAAGGATGCAAGGATGCATGGATGGTTGCATGGATGCATGGATGCATGGATGCATGGATGGATGCATGGATGCATGGATGGATGGATGCACGGATGGTTGTATGGATGCATGGATGGATGGATGCATGGATGCATGGATGCATGGAAGCATGCATGGATGCATGGATGCATGGATACACGGATGCACGGATGCATGGATGCATGGATGCACGGATGGTTGCATGGTTGCATGCACGGATGCATGCATGGTTGCATGCATGGATGCATGGATGCATGGATAGAGATGGTAGATGATAGATAGATAGATAGATAGATAGATAGATAGATAGATAGATAAAGATGGATGGATGGAGGCATGGATGGATGCATGGATGGATGGAGGCATGGATGGATGCATGGATGGATGGAGGCATGGATGGATGCATGGATGCATGGATGGATGCACGGATGCATGGATAGAGATGGTAGATGATAGATAGATAGATAGATAGATAGATAGATAGATAGGTAAAGATGGATGGATGGAGGCATGGATGGATGCATGGATGGATGGATGCATGGATGGATGCATGGATGGATGCATGGATGGATGCATGGATGCATGGATGCATGGATGGTTGCATGGATGCATGGATGGTTGCATGGATGCATGGATGCATGGATGCATGGATGCATGGATGCATGGATGCATGGATGGTTGTATGGATGCATGGATGCATGGTTGCAAGGATGCAAGGATGCAAGGATGCATGGATGGTTGCATGGATGCATGGATGCATGGATGGATGCATGGATGCATGGATGGATGGATGCACGGATGGTTGTATGGATGCATGGATGCATGGATGCATGGATGCATGGATGCATGGAAGCATGCATGGATGCATGGATGCACGGATGCACGGATGCATGGATGCATGGATGCACGGATGGTTGTATGGTTGCATGCACGGATGCATGCATGGTTGCATGCATGGATGCATGGATGCATGGATAGAGATGGTAGATGATAGATAGATAGATAGATAGATAGATAGATAGATAGATAAAGATGGATGGATGGAGGCATGGATGGATGCATGGATGGATGGAGGCATGGATGGATGCATGGATGGATGGAGGCATGGATGGATGCATGGATGCATGGATGGATGCACGGATGCATGGATAGAGATGGTAGATGATAGATAGATAGATAGATAGATAGATAGATAGATAGATAGATAGATAGATGATAGATAGATAGATAGGTAAAGATGGATGGATGGATGCATGGATGCATGGTTGCATGGTTGCATGCATGGATGGTTGTATGGATGCATGGATGCATGCATGGATGCATGGATACATGGATAGAGATGGCAGATGATAGATAGATAGATAGATAGATAGATAGATAGATAGATAGATAGATAGATGATAGATAGATGGATGGATGGATGCATGGATGGATGCATGGATGGATAATGGATGCATGGATGGATGCATGGATGCATGGATAGAGATGGCAGATGATAGATAGATAGATAGATAGATAGATAGATAGATAGATAGATAGATAGATGATAGATAGATGAATGGATGGATGGATGCATGGATGGATGCATGGATGGATAATGGATGCATGGATGGATGGATGGATGCATGGATGGATGCATGGATGGATGCATGGATGCAAGGATGCATGGATGGTTGCATGGTTGCATGGTTGCATGGTTGCATGGATGGATGCATGGATGCATGGATGCATGGATGGTTGCATGGTTGCATGGTTGCATGGTTGCATGGATGCATGGATGCATGGATGCACGGATGGTTGCATGGTTGCATGCATGGATGCATGCATGGATGCATGCATGGATGCATGCATGGATGCATGGATGCATGGATAGAGATGGTAGATGATAGATAGATAGATAGATAGATAGATAGATAGATAGATAGATAGGTAAAGATGGATGGATGGATGCATGGATGGATGGAGGCATGGATGGATGCATGGATGGATGGATGGATGGATGGATGCATGGATGGATGCATGGATGGATGCATGGATGCATGGATGCATGGAAGCATGGATGGATGCATGGATGGAGATGGTAGATAGGTAGGTTGGTAGGTAGGTAGGAAGGTAGGTAGGTACGTAGGTAGGTAGGTAGGTAGGTAGGTAGGTAGGTAGGTAGGTAGGTAGGTGGGTGGATGGATGGATGGATGGATGGATGGATGGATGGATGCATGGATGGATGCATGGATGGATGCATGGATGCATGGATGCATGGATGCAAGGATGCATGGATGGTTGCATGGATGGTTGCATGGATGCATGGATGGATGCATGGATGGATGCATGGATGCATGGATGCACGGATGCACGGATGCATGGATGCATGGATGCATGGATGCACGGATGCACGGATGCATGGTTGCATGGATGCATGGATGCATGGATGCACGGATGGTTGCATGGTTGCATGCATGGATGCATGCATGGATGCATGCATGGATGCATGGATGCATGGATAGAGATGGTAGATGATAGATAGATAGATAGATAGATAGGTAAAGATGGATGGATGGATGCATGGATGGATGGAGGCATGGATGGATGCAAGGATGCATGGATGGTTGCATGGATGGTTGCATGGATGCATGGATGGATGCATGGATGGATGCATGGATGCATGGATGCACGGATGCACGGATGCATGGATGCATGGATGCACGGATGCACGGATGCATGGATGCATGGATGCACGGATGGTTGCATGGTTGCATGGATAGAGATGGTAGATGATAGATAGATAGATAGATAGATAGATAGATAGATAGATAGATAGATAGATAGATGATAGATGATAGATAGATGATAGATAGATAGATAGGTAAAGATGGATGGATGGATGCATGGATGCATGGATGCATGGATGCATGGAAGCATGCATGGATGCATGGATGCATGGATGCACGGATGCACGGATGCATGGATGCATGGATGCACGGATGGTTGCATGGTTGCATGCACGGATGCATGCATGGTTGCATGCATGGATGCATGGATGCATGGATAGAGATGGTAGATGATAGATAGATAGATAGATAGATAGATAGATAGATAGATAGATAGATAGGTAAAGATGGATGGATGGAGGCATGGATGGATGCATGGATGGATGGATGCATGGATGGATGCATGGATGGATGCATGGATGGATGCATGGATGCATGGATGCATGGATGCATGGATGCATGGATGGTTGCATGGATGCATGGATGGTTGCATGGATGCATGGATGCATGGATGCATGGATGCATGGATGCATGGATGGTTGTATGGATGCATGGATGCATGGTTGCAAGGATGCAAGGATGCAAGGATGCATGGATGGTTGCATGGATGCATGGATGCATGGATGCATGGATGGATGCATGGATGCATGGATGGATGGATGCACGGATGGTTGTATGGATGCATGGATGGATGGATGCATGGATGCATGGATGCATGGATGCATGGAAGCATGCATGGATGCATGGATGCATGGATACACGGATGCACGGATGCATGGATGCATGGATGCACGGATGGTTGCATGGTTGCATGCACGGATGCATGCATGGTTGCATGCATGGATGCATGGATGCATGGATAGAGATGGTAGATGATAGATAGATAGATAGATAGATAGATAGATAGATAGATAGATAGATAGATAGATAAAGATGGATGGATGGAGGCATGGATGGATGCATGGATGGATGGAGGCATGGATGGATGCATGGATGGATGGAGGCATGGATGGATGCATGGATGCATGGATGGATGCACGGATGCATGGATAGAGATGGTAGATGATAGATAGATAGATAGATAGATAGATAGATAGATAGATAGATAGATGATAGATAGATAGATAGGTAAAGATGGATGGATGGATGCATGGATGCATGGTTGCATGGTTGCATGCATGGATGGTTGTATGGATGCATGGATGCATGCATGGATGCATGGATGCATGGATAGAGATGGCAGATGATAGATAGATAGATAGATAGATAGATAGATAGATAGATAGATAGATAGATAGATGATAGATAGATGGATGGATGGATGGATGCATGGATGGATGCATGGATGGATAATGGATGCATGGATGGATGGATGGATGCATGGATGGATGCATGGATGGATGCATGGATGCAAGGATGCATGGATGGTTGCATGGTTGCATGGTTGCATGGTTGCATGGATGGATGCATGGATGCATGGATGCATGGATGCACGGATGGTTGTATGGATGCATGGATGCATGGATGCATGGATGCAAAGGATGCAAGGATGCATGGATGGTTGCATGGTTGCATGGTTGCATGGATGCATGGATGCATGGATGCACGGATGGTTGCATGGTTGCATGCATGGTTGCATGCATGGATGCATGCATGGATGCATGGATGCATGGATAGAGATGGTAGATGATAGATAGATAGATAGATAGATAGATAGGTAAAGATGGATGGATGGATGCATGGATGGATGGAGGCATGGATGGATGCATGGATGGATGGATGGATGGATGGATGCATGGATGGATGCATGGATGGATGCATGGATGCATGGATGCATGGAAGCATGGATGGATGCATGGATGCATGGATGGAGATGGTAGATAGGTAGGTTGGTAGGTAGGTAGGAAGGTAGGTAGGTACGTAGGTAGGTAGGTAGGTAGGTAGGTAGGTAGGTAGGTGGGTGGATGGATGGATGGATGGATGGATGGATGCATGGATGGATGCATGGATGGATGCATGGATGGATGCATGGATCCATGGATGCATGGATGCAAGGATGCATGGATGGTTGCATGGATGGTTGCATGGATGCATGGATGGATGCATGGATGCATGGATGCACGGATGCACGGATGCATGGATGCATGGATGCACGGATGCACGGATGCATGGATGCATGGATGCACGGATGGTTGCATGGTTGCATGGATAGAGATGGTAGATGATAGATAGATAGATAGATAGATAGATAGATAGATAGATAGATAGATAGATAGATGATAGATAGATGATAGATAGATAGATAGATAGATAGATAGGTAAAGATGGATGGATGGATGCATGGATGCATGGATGCATGGAAGCATGCATGGATGCATGGATGTATGGATACACGGATGCACGGATGCATGGATGCATGGATGCACGGATGGTTGCATGGTTGCATGCACGGATGCATGCATGGTTGCATGCATGGATGCATGGATGCATGGATAGAGATGGTAGATGATAGATAGATAGATAGATAGATAGATAGATAGATAGATAGATAGATAGACAGATAGATAGATAGGTAAAGATGGATGGATGGATGCATGGATGGATGGATGGATGGATGCATGGATGAATGGAAGCATGGATGGATGCATGGATGCATGGATGCATGGATGCATGGATGCATGGATGGTTGTATGGATGCATGGATGCATGGTTGCATGGATGCAAGGATGCATGGATGGTTTCATGGTTGCATGGATGCATGGATGCATGGATGGATGCATGGATGCATGGATGGATGGATGCACGGGTGGTTGTATGGATGCATGGATGGATGGATGCATGGATGCATGGATGCATGGAAGCATGCATGGATGCATGGATGCATGGATACACGGATGCACGGATGCATGGATGCATGGATGCACGGATGGTTGCATGGTTGCATGCACGGATGCATGCATGGTTGCATGCATGGATGCATGGATGCATGGATAGAGATGGTAGATGATAGATAGATAGATAGATAGATAGATAGATAGATAGACAGATAGATAGGTAAAGATGGATGGATGGATGCATGGATGGATGGAGGCATGGATGGATGCATGGATGGATGGATGGATGGATGGATGCATGGATGGATGCATGGATGGATGCATGGATGCATGGATGCATGGAAGCATGGATGGATGCATGGATGCATGGATGGAGATGGTAGATAGGTAGGTTGGTAGGTACGTAGGTAGGTAGGTACGTAGGTAGGTAGGTAGGTAGGTAGGTGGGTGGATGGATGGATGGATGGATGGATGGATGGATGGATGCATGGATGGATGGATGCATGGATGGATGCATGGATGCATGGATGCATGGATGCAAGGATGCATGGATGGTTGCATGGATGGTTGCATGGATGCATGGATGGATGCATGGATGGATGCATGGATGCATGGATGCACGGATGCACGGATGGTTGCATGGTTGCATGGATAGAGATGGTAGATGATAGATAGATAGATAGATAGATAGATAGATAGATAGATAGATAGATAGATGATAGATAGATGATAGATAGATAGATAGGTAAAGATGGATGGATGGATGCATGGATGCATGGATGCATGGATGCATGGAAGCATGCATGGATGCATGGATGCACGGATGCATGGATGCATGGATGCACGGATGGTTGCATGGTTGCATGCACGGATGCATGGATAGAGATGGTAGATGATAGATAGATAGATAGATAGATAGATAGATAGATAGGTAAAGATGGATGGATGGAGGCATGGATGGATGCATGGATGGATGGATGCATGGATGGATGCATGGATGGATGCATGGATGGATGCATGGATGCATGGATGCATGGATGGTTGCATGGATGCATGGATGGTTGCATGGATGCATGGATGCATGGATGCATGGATGCATGGAAGCATGCATGGATGCATGGATGC
>NW_027256885.1:81155293-81157793 GCF_029215685.1 Pituophis catenifer annectens
TTGCATGCATGGATGCATGCATGGTTGCATGCATGGTTGGATGCATGGATGCATGGATGCATGGATAGAGATGGTAGATGATAGATAGATAGATAGGTAAAGATGGATGCATGGATGCATGGATGCATGGATGCATGGTTGCATGGATGGATGGATGGATGGATGGATGGATGCATGGATGGATGCATGGATGAATGCATGGATGGATGCATGGATGGATGCATGGATGCATGGATGGATGCATGGATGGATGCATGGATGCATGGATGCATGGATGCATGGATGCACGGATGGTTGTATGGATGCATGGATGCATGGATGCATGGATGCAAAGGATGCAAGGATGCATGGATGGTTGCATGGTTGCATGGTTGCATGGATGCATGGATGCATGGATGCATGGATGCATGCATGGTTGCATGCATGGATGCATGCATGGATGCATGCATGGATGCATGCATGGATGCATGGATGCATGGATAGAGATGGTAGATGATAGATAGATAGATAGATAGATAGATAGATAGATAGATAGATAGATAGATAGGTAAAGATGGATGGATGGATGCATGGATGGATGGAGGCATGGATGGATGCATGGATGGATGGATGGATGGATGGATGCATGGATGGATGCATGGATGGATGCATGGATGCATGGATGCATGGAAGCATGGATGGATGCATGGATGCATGGATGGAGATGGTAGATAGGTAGGTTGGTAGGTAGGTAGGAAGGTAGGTAGGTACGTAGGTAGGTAGGTAGGTAGGTAGGTAGGTAGGTGGGTGGATGGATGGATGGATGGATGGATGGATGGATGGATGGATGCATGGATGGATGCATGGATGGATGCATGGATGCATGGATGCATGGATGCAAGGATGCATGGATGGTTGCATGGATGGTTGCATGGATGCATGGATGGATGCATGGATGGATGCATGGATGCATGGATGCACGGATGCACGGATGCATGGATGCATGGATGCACGGATGGTTGCATGGTTGCATGGATAGAGATGGTAGATGATAGATAGATAGATAGATAGATAGATAGATAGATAGATAGATAGATGATAGATAGATGATAGATAGATAGATAGATAGATAGATAGGTAAAGATGGATGGATGGATGCATGGATGCATGGATGCATGGATGCATGGAAGCATGCATGGATGCATGGATGTATGGATACACGGATGCACGGATGCATGGATGCATGGATGCACGGATGGTTGCATGGTTGCATGCACGGATGCATGCATGGTTGCATGCATGGATGCATGGATGCATGGATAGAGATGGTAGATGATAGATAGATAGATAGATAGATAGATAGATAGATAGATAGATAGATAGATAGACAGATAGATAGATAGGTAAAGATGGATGGATGGATGCATGGATGGATGGATGGATGGATGCATGGATGAATGGTTGCATGGTTGCATGCATGGATGCATGGATGCACGGATGCACGGATGCATGGATGCATGGATGCACGGATGGTTGCATGGTTGCATGGATAGAGATGGTAGATGATAGATAGATAGATAGATAGATAGATAGATAGATAGATAGATGATAGATAGATGATAGATAGATAGATAGGTAAAGATGGATGGATGGATGCATGGATGCATGGATGCATGGATGCATGGAAGCATGCATGGATGCATGGATGCATGGATGCACGGATGCACGGATGCATGGATGCATGGATGCACGGATGGTTGCATGGTTGCATGCACGGATGCATGCATGGTTGCATGCATGGATGCATGGATGCATGGATAGAGATGGTAGATGATAGATAGATAGATAGATAGATAGATAGGTAAAGATGGATGGATGGAGGCATGGATGGATGCATGGATGGATGGATGCATGGATGGATGCATGGATGGATGCATGGATGCATGGATGCATGGATGCATGGATGGTTGCATGGATGCATGGATGGTTGCATGGATGCATGGATGGTTGCATGGATGCATGGATGCATGGATGCATGGATGCATGGATGCATGGAAGCATGGAAGGATGCATGGTTGCATGGTTGCATGGATGGATGCATGGATGGATGGATGCATGGATGGATGCATGGATGCATGGATGCATGGATGCAAGGATGCATGGATGGTTGCATGGATGGTTGCATGGTTGCATGGTTGCATGGATGGATGCACGGATGCATGGATGCACGGATGCATGGATGCACGGATGCACGGATGCACGGATGGTTGCATGGTTGCATGCATGGATGCATGCATGGATGCATGCATGGTTGCATGCATGGATGCACGGATGCATGGATAGAGATGGTAGATGATAGATAGATAGATAGATAGATAGATAGATAGATAGATAGATGATAGATAGATAGATAGATAGGTAAAGATGCATGGATGCATGGAAGCATGGATGGATGCATGGATGCATGGATGGAGATGGTAGATAGGTAGGTAGGTAGGTAGGTAGGTAGGTAGGTAGGTGG
>NW_027256885.1:81160293-81162793 GCF_029215685.1 Pituophis catenifer annectens
GATGCATGGATAGAGATGGCAGATGATAGATAGATAGATAGATAGATAGATAGATAGATAGATAGATAGATAGATAGGTAAAGATGGATGGATGGATGCATGGATGGATGGAGGCATGGATGGATGCATGGATGGATGGATGGAGATGGTAGATAAGTAGGTAGATAGGTAGGTAGGTAGGTAGGTAGGTAGGTAGGTAGATAGATAGATGGATGGATGGATGGATGGATGGATGCATGGATGAATGGAAGCATGGATGGATGCATGGATGCATGGATGGAGATGGTAGATAGCTAGGTAGATAGGTAGGTAGGTAGGTAGGTTGGTAGATAGATAGATGGATGCATGGATGCAAGGATGCATGGATGGTTGCATGGTTGCATGGATGCATGGATGCATGGATGGATGGATGCATGGATGCATGGATGGATGGATGCATGGATGGATGCATGGATGCATGGATGCATGGATGCATGGATGCACGGATGCATGGATAGAGATGGTAGATGATAGATAGATAGATAGATAGTTAGATAGATAGGTAAAGATGGATGGATGGATGCATGGATGCATGGATGCATGGATGGATGCATGGATGCACGGATGCACGGATGCATGGATGCATGGATGCACGGATGGAGATGGTAGATAGGTAGGTAGGTAGGTAGGTAGGTAGATAGATAGATAGATAGATGGATGGATGGATGGATGGATGCATGGATGGATGGAGGCATGGATGCATGGATGGATGGATGGATGGATGGATGGATGGATGCATGGATGCATGGATGCATGGATGCATGGATGCATGGAAGCATGGATGGATGCATGGATGCATGGATGGAGATGGTAGATAAGTAGGTAGATAGGTAGGTAGGTAGGTAGGTAGATAGATAGATAGATGGATGGATGGATGGATGGATGGATGCATGGATGGATGGATGCATGGATGGATGCATGGATGGATGCATGGATGCATGGATGCATGGATGCATGGATGGTTGCATGGATGGATGCATGGTTGCATGGATGCATGGATGGTTGCATGGATGCATGGATGCATGGATGCACGGATGCATGGATGCATGGATGCACGGATGGTTGCATGGTTGCATGCATGGTTGCATGCATGGTTGCATGCATGCTTCCATGCATGGATGCATGGATGCATGGATGCATGGATGCACGGATGCATGGATGCATGGATGCACGGATGGTTGCATGGTTGCATGCATGGATGCATGCATGGTTGCATGCATGCTTCCATGCATGGATGCATGGATGCATGGATAGAGATTGTAGATGATAGATAGATAGATGATAGATAGATAGATAGATAGATAGATAGATAGATAGATAGATAGGTAAAGATGGATGGATGGATGCATGGATGGATGGATGGATGGATGGATGGATGGATGGATGGATGGATGGATGGATGCATGGATGGATGCATGGATGGATGCATGGTTGCATGGATGCATGGATGGTTGCATGGATGCATGGATGCATGGATGGATGCATGGATGCATGGATGCACGGATGCATGGATGCATGGATGCACGGATGGTTGCATGGATGCATGGATGGATGGATGGATGGATGGATGCATGGATGCATGGATGCATGGATGCATGGAAGCATGGAAGCATGGATGGATGCATGGATGCATGGATGGAGATGGTAGACAAGTAGGTAGGTCGGTAGGTAGGTAGGTAGATAGGTGGATGGATGGATGGATGCATGGATGCATGGATGGATGGATGCATGGATGCATGGATGCATGGATGCATGAATGCATGGATGGTTGCATGGATGCATGGATGGATGCATGGATGCATGGATGCACGGATGCATGGATGCATGGATGCATGGATGCACGGATGCATGGATGCACGGATGGTTGCATGGTTGCATGCACGGATGCATGCATGGTTGCATGCATGGATGCATGGATGCATGGATAGAGATCGTAGATGATAGATAGATAGATAGATAGATAGATAGATAGATAGATAGATAGGTAAAGATGGATGGATGGATGCATGGATGCATGGATGCATGGATGGATGCATGGATGCATGGATGGAGATGGTAGATAAGTAGGTAGATAGGTAGGTAGGTAGGTAGGTAGGTAGATAGATAGATAGATAGATGGATGGATGGATGGATGGATGCATGGATGGATGGAGGCATGGATGCATGGATGGATGGATGGATGGATGGATGGATGGATGCATGGATGCATGGATGCATGGATGCATGGATGCATGGAAGCATGGATGGATGCATGGATGCATGGATGGAGATGGTAGATAAGTAGGTAGATAGGTAGGTAGGTAGGTAGGTAGATAGATAGATAGATGGATGGATGGATGGATGGATGGATGGATGGATGGATGGATGGATGGATGCATGGATGGATGCATGGATGCATGGATGCATGGATGCATGGATGCATGGATGGTTGCATGGATGCATGGATGCATGGATGGATGCA
>NW_027256885.1:81170293-81172793 GCF_029215685.1 Pituophis catenifer annectens
ATGGATGGATGCATGGATGCATGGAAGCATGGAAGCATGGATGGATGCATGGATGCATGGATGGAGATGGTAGGTAGGTAGGTAGGTAGGTAGGTAGGTAGGTGGGTGGGTGTATGGATGGATGGATGGATGGATGGATGCATGGATGCATGGATGCATGGATGCATGGATGCATGGATGCATGGTTGCATGCATGGATGCATGCATGGATGCATGGATAGAGATGGCAGATGATAGATAGATAGATAGATAGATAGATAGATAGATAGATAGGTAAAGATGGATGGATGGATGCATGGATGGATGGAGGCATGGATGGATGCATGGATGGATGGATGGAGATGGTAGATAAGTAGGTAGATAGGTAGGTAGGTAGGTAGGTAGGTAGGTAGGTAGGTAGATAGATAGATGGATGGATGGATGGATGGATGGATGCATGGATGAATGGAAGCATGGATGGATGCATGGATGCATGGATGGAGATGGTAGATAGGTAGGTAGATAGGTAGGTAGGTAGGTAGGTTGGTAGATAGATAGATGGATGCATGGATGCAAGGATGCATGGATGGTTGCATGCTTGCATGGATGCATGGATGCATGGATGGATGGATGCATGGATGGATGGATGGATGGATGCATGGATGGATGCATGGATGCATGGATGCATGGATGCATGGATGCACGGATGCATGGATAGAGATGGTAGATGATAGATAGATAGATAGATAGATAGATAGATAGATAGGTAAAGATGGATGGATGGATGCATGGATGCATGGATGCCTGGATGGATGCATGGATGCATGGATGAATGGAAGCATGGATGGATGCATGGATGCATGGATGGAGATGGTAGATAGGTAGGTAGATAGGTAGGTAGGTAGGTAGGTTGGTAGATAGATAGATGGATGCATGGATGCAAGGATGCATGGATGGTTGCATGGTTGCATGGATGCATGGATGCATGGATGCATGGATGCATGGATGGATGGATGCATGGATGCATGGATGGATGGATGCATGGATGCATGGATGCATGGATGCATGGATGCACGGATGCATGGATAGAGATGGTAGATGATAGATAGATAGATAGATAGATAGATAGATAGGTAAAGATGGATGGATGGATGCATGGATGCATGGATGCATGGATGGATGCATGGATGCATGGATGGAGATGGTAGATAAGTAGGTAGATAGGTAGGTAGGTAGGTAGGTAGATAGATAGATAGATAGATGGATGGATGGATGGATGGATGCATGGATGGATGGAGGCATGGATGCATGGATGGATGGATGGATGGATGGATGGATGGATGGATGGATGGATGCATGGATGCATGGATGCATGGATGCATGGAAGCATGGATGGATGCATGGATGCATGGATGGAGATGGTAGATAAGTAGGTAGATAGGTAGGTAGGTAGGTAGGTAGGTAGATAGATAGATAGATGGATGGATGGATGGATGGATGGATGGATGGATGGATGGATGGATGGATGCATGGATGGATGCATGGATGCATGGATGCATGGATGCATGGATGCATGGATGCATGGATGGTTGCATGGATGCATGGATGCATGGATGCACGGATGGTTGTATGTATGCATGGATGCATGGTTGCATGGTTGCATGCATGGATGCATGCATGGATGCATGGATGCATGGATAGAGATGGCAGATGATAGATAGATAGATAGATAGATAGATAGATAGATAGGTAAAGATGGATGGATGGATGCATGGATGGATGGAGGCATGGATGGATGCATGGATGCATGGATGCATGGATGCATGGAAGCATGCATGGATGCATGGATGCATGGATACACGGATGCACGGATGCATGGATGCATGGATGCACGGATGGTTGCATGGTTGCATGCACGGATGCATGCATGGTTGCATGGATGCATGGATAGAGATCGTAGATGATAGATAGATAGATAGATAGATAGATAGATAGGTAAAGATGGATGGATGGATGCATGGATGCATGGATGCATGGATGGATGCATGGATGCATGGATGGAGATGGTAGATAAGTAGGTAGATAGGTAGGTAGGTAGGTAGGTAGATAGATAGATAGATAGATAGATGGATGGATGGATGGATGGATGCATGGATGGATGGAGGCATGGATGCATGGATGGATGGATGGATGGATGGATGGATGGATGCATGGATGCATGGATGCATGGAAGCATGGATGGATGCATGGATGCATGGATGGAGATGGTAGATAAGTAGGTAGATAGGTAGGTAGGTAGGTAGGTAGATAGATAGATAGATGGATGGATGGATGGATGGATGGATGGATGGATGGATGGATGGATGCATGGATGGATGCATGGATGCATGGATGCATGGATGCATGGATGCATGGATGGTTGCATGGATGCATGGATGCATGGATGGATGCATGGATGGATGCATGGATGCACGGATGCATGGATGCACGGATGGTTGCATGGTTGCATGCATGGTTGCAT
>NW_027256885.1:81180293-81210293 GCF_029215685.1 Pituophis catenifer annectens
GGATGCATGGATGGATAATGGATGCATGGATGGATGGATGGATGCATGGATGGATGCATGGATGGATGCATGGATGCAAGGATGCATGGATGGTTGCATGGTTGCATGGTTGCATGGTTGCATGGATGGATGCATGGATGCATGGATGCATGGATGCACGGATGGTTGTATGGATGCATGGATGCATGGATGCATGGATGCATGGATGCAAAGGATGCAAGGATGCATGGATGGTTGCATGGTTGCATGGTTGCATGGATGCATGGATGCATGGATGCACGGATGGTTGCATGGTTGCATGCATGGTTGCATGCATGGATGCATGCATGGATGCATGCATGGATGCATGGATGCATGGATAGAGATGGTAGATGATAGATAGATAGATAGATAGATAGATAGGTAAAGATGGATGGATGGATGCATGGATGGATGGAGGCATGGATGGATGCATGGATGGATGGATGGATGGATGGATGGATACATGGATGGATGCATGGATGGATGCATGGATGCATGGATGCATGGAAGCATGGATGGATGCATGGATGCATGGATGGAGATGGTAGATAGGTAGGTTGGTAGGTAGGTAGGAAGGTAGGTAGGTACGTAGGTAGGTAGGTAGGTAGGTAGGTAGGTGGGTGGATGGATGGATGGATGGATGGATGGATGGATGCATGGATGGATGCATGGATGGATGCATGGATGCATGGATGCATGGATGCAAGGATGCATGGATGGTTGCATGGATGGTTGCATGGATGCATGGATGGATGCATGGATGGATGCATGGATGGATGCATGGATGCACGGATGCACGGATGCATGGATGCATGGATGCACGGATGCACGGATGCATGGATGCATGGATGCACGGATTGTTGCATGGTTGCATGGATAGAGATGGTAGATGATAGATAGATAGATAGATAGATAGATAGATAGATAGATAGATAGATAGATAGATGATAGATAGATGATAGATAGATAGATAGATAGATAGATAGGTAAAGATGGATGGATGGATGCATGGATGCATGGATGCATGGATGCATGGAAGCATGCATGGATGCATGGATGTATGGATACACGGATGCACGGATGCATGGATGCATGGATGCACGGATGGTTGCATGGTTGCATGCACGGATGCATGCATGGTTGCATGCATGGATGCATGGATGCATGGATAGAGATGGTAGATGATAGATAGATAGATAGATAGATAGATAGATAGATAGATAGGTAAAGATGGATGGATGGATGCATGGATGGATGCATGGATGGATGGATGCATGGATGGATGCATGGATGGATGCATGGATGCATGGATGCATGGATGCATGGATGCATGGATGGTTGCATGGATGCATGGATGCATGGATGGTTGCATGGATGCATGGATGGTTGCATGGATGCATGGATGGTTGCATGGATGCATGGATGCATGGATGCATGGATGGTTGTATGGATGCATGGATGGTTGTATGGATGCATGGTTGCAAGGATGCAAGGATGCAAGGATGCATGGATGGTTGCATGGATGCATGGATGCATGGATGCATGGATGGATGCATGGATGGATGGATGGATGGATGCACGGATGGTTGTATGGATGCATGGATGCATGGATGCATGGATGCATGGATGCACGGATGCACGGATGCACAGATGCACGGATGGTTGCATGGTTGCATGCACGGATGCATGCATGGTTGCATGCATGGATGCATGGATGCATGGATAGAGATGGTAGATGATAGATAGATAGATAGATAGATAGATAGATAGATAGATAGATAGATAAAGATGGATGGATGGAGGCATGGATGGATGCATGGATGGATGGAGGCATGGATGGATGCATGGATGGATGGATGGTTGCATGGATGCATGGATGCATGGATAGAGATGGCAGATAGATAGATAGATAGATAGATAGATAGATAGATAGATAGATAGATAGATAGATGATAGATAGATGGATGGATGGATGGATGCATGGATGGATAATGGATGCATGGATGGATGGATGGATGCATGGATGGATGCATGGATGGATGCATGGATGCATGGATGGAGATGGTAGATAGGTAGGTAGGTAGGTAGGTAGGTAGGTAGGTAGGTAGGTGGATGGATGGATGGATGGATGGATGCATGGATGGATGTATGTATGCATGGATGGATGCATGGATGCATGGATGCATGGATGCATGGATGCATGGAAGCATGGAAGGATGCATGGATGCATGGATGGAGATGGTAGATACGTAGGTAGGTAGGTAGGTAGGTAGGTAGGTAGGTAGGTAGGTGGATGGATGGATGGATGGATGGATGTATGTATGCATGGATGGATGCATGGATGCATGGATGCATGGATGCATGGATGCATGGATGCATGGATGGATGCACGGATGCATGGATAGAGATGGTAGATGATAGATAGATAGATAGATAGATAGATAGATAGATAGATAGATAGGTAAAGATGGATGGATGGATGCATGGATGCATGGTTGCATGGTTGCATGCATGGATGGTTGTATGGATGCATGGATGCATGCATGGATGCATGGATGCATGGATAGAGATGGCAGATGATAGATAGATAGATAGATAGATAGATAGATAGATAGATAGATAGATAGATAGATGATAGATAGATGGATGGATGGATGGATGCATGGATGGATGCATGGATGGATAATGGATGCATGGATGGATGGATGGATGCATGGATGGATGCATGGATGGATGCATGGATGCAAGGATGCATGGATGGTTGCATGGTTGCATGGTTGCATGGTTGCATGGATGGATGCATGGATGCATGGATGCATGGATGGATGCACGGATGGTTGTATGGATGCATGGATGCATGGATGCACGGATAGAGATGGTAGATGATAGATAGATAGATAGATAGATAGATAGATAGATAGATAGATAGGTAAAGATGGATGGATGGAGGCATGGATGGATGCATGGATGGATGGATGGATGGATGGATGCATGGATGGATGCATGGATGGATGCATGGATGCAAAGGATGCATGGATGGTTGCATGGTTGCATGGTTGCATGGATGCATGGATGCATGGATGCATGGATGCATGGATGCATGCATGGATGCATGCATGGATGCATGCATGGATGCATGCATGGATGCATGCATGGATGCATGGATGCATGGATAGAGATGGTAGATGATAGATAGATAGATAGATAGATAGATAGATAGATAGATAGGTAAAGATGGATGGATGGATGCATGGATGGATGGAGGCATGGATGGATGCATGGATGGATGGATGGATGGATGGATGCATGGATGGATGCATGGATGGATGCATGGATGCATGGATGCATGGAAGCATGGATGGATGCATGGATGCATGGATGGAGATGGTAGATAGGTAGGTTGGTAGGTACGTAGGTAGGTAGGTACGTAGGTAGGTAGGTAGGTAGGTAGGTGGGTGGATGGATGGATGGATGGATGGATGGATGGATGCATGGATGGATGGATGCATGGATGGATGCATGGATGCATGGATGCATGGATGCAAGGATGCATGGATGGTTGCATGGATGGTTGCATGGATGCATGGATGGATGCATGGATGGATGCATGGATGCATGGATGCACGGATGCACGGATGGTTGCATGGTTGCATGGATAGAGATGGTAGATGATAGATAGATAGATAGATAGATAGATAGATAGATAGATAGATAGATAGATAGATGATAGATAGATGATAGATAGATAGATAGGTAAAGATGGATGGATGGATGCATGGATGCATGGATGCATGGATGCATGGAAGCATGCATGGATGCATGGATGCACGGATGCATGGATGCATGGATGCACGGATGGTTGCATGGTTGCATGCACGGATGCATGCATGGTTGCATGCATGGATGCATGGATGCATGGATAGAGATGGTAGATGATAGATAGATAGATAGATAGATAGATAGATAGATAGGTAAAGATGGATGGATGGAGGCATGGATGGATGCATGGATGGATGGATGCATGGATGGATGCATGGATGGATGCATGGATGGATGCATGGATGCATGGATGCATGGATGGTTGCATGGATGCATGGATGGTTGCATGGATGCATGGATGCATGGATGCATGGATGCATGGATGCATGGATGCATGGATGGTTGTATGGATGCATGGATGCATGGTTGCAAGGATGCAAGGATGCAAGGATGCATGGATGGTTGCATGGATGCATGGATGCATGGATGGATGCATGGATGCATGGATGGATGGATGCACGGATGGTTGTATGGATGCATGGATGCATGGATGCATGGATGCATGGATGCATGGAAGCATGCATGGATGCATGGATGCACGGATGCACGGATGCATGGATGCATGGATGCACGGATGGTTGCATAGTTGCATGCACGGATGCATGCATGGTTGCATGCATGGATGCATGGATGCATGGATAGAGATGGTAGATGATAGATAGATAGATAGATAGATAGATAGATAGATAGATAGATAGATAAAGATGGATGGATGGAGGCATGGATGGATGCATGGATGGATGGAGGCATGGATGGATGCATGGATGGATGGAGGCATGGATGGATGCATGGATGCATGGATGGATGCACGGATGCATGGATAGAGATGGTAGATGATAGATAGATAGATAGATAGATAGATAGATAGATAGATAGATAGATAGATGATAGATAGATAGATTGGTAAAGATGGATGGATGGATGCATGGATGCATGGTTGCATGGTTGCATGCATGGATGGTTGTATGGATGCATGGATGCATGCATGGATGCATGGATGCATGGATAGAGATGGCAGATGATAGATAGATAGATAGATAGATAGATAGATAGATAGATAGATGATAGATAGATGGATGGATGGATGCATGGATGGATGCATGGATGGATAATGGATGCATGGATGGATGCATGGATGCATGGATAGAGATGGCAGATGATAGATAGATAGATAGATAGATAGATAGATAGATAGATAGATAGATAGATGATAGATAGATGGATGGATGGATGGATGCATGGATGGATGCATGGATGGATAATGGATGCATGGATGGATGGATGGATGCATGGATGGATGCATGGATGGATGCATGGATGCAAGGATGCATGGATGGTTGCATGGTTGCATGGTTGCATGGTTGCATGGATGGATGCATGGATGCATGGATGCATGGATGGTTGCATGGTTGCATGGTTGCATGGTTGCATGGATGCATGGATGCATGGATGCACGGATGGTTGCATGGTTGCATGCATGGATGCATGCATGGATGCATGCATGGATGCATGCATGGATGCATGGATGCATGGATAGAGATGGTAGATGATAGATAGATAGATAGATAGATAGATAGATAGATAGGTAAAGATGGATGGATGGATGCATGGATGGATGGAGGCATGGATGGATGCATGGATGGATGGATGGATGGATGGATGCATGGATGGATGCATGGATGGATGCATGGATGCATGGATGCATGGATGCATGGATGCATGGATGCATGGATGCATGGATGCACGGATGCACGGATGCACGGATGCACGGATGGTTGCATGGTTGCATGCACGGATGCATGCATGGTTGCATGCATGGATGCATGGATGCATGGATAGAGATGGTAGATGATAGATAGATAGATAGATAGATAGATAGATAGATAGATAGATAAAGATGGATGGATGGAGGCATGGATGGATGCATGGATGGATGGAGGCATGGATGGATGCATGGATGGATGGATGGTTGCATGGATGCATGGATGCATGGATAGAGATGGCAGATAGATAGATAGATAGATAGATAGATAGATAGATAGATAGATAGATAGATAGATGATAGATAGATGGATGGATGGATGGATGCATGGATGGATAATGGATGCATGGATGGATGGATGGATGCATGGATGGATGCATGGATGGATGCATGGATGCATGGATGGAGATGGTAGATAGGTAGGTAGGTAGGTAGGTAGGTAGGTAGGTAGGTAGGTGGATGGATGGATGGATGGATGGATGCATGGATGGATGTATGTATGCATGGATGGATGCATGGATGCATGGATGCATGGATGCATGGATGCATGGAAGCATGGAAGGATGCATGGATGCATGGATGGAGATGGTAGATAGGTAGGTAGGTAGGTAGGTAGGTAGGTAGGTAGGTAGGTGGATGGATGGATGGATGGATGGATGGATGTATGCATGGATGGATGCATGGATGCATGGATGCATGGATGCATGGATGCATGGATGCATGGATGGATGCACGGATGCATGGATAGAGATGGTAGATGATAGATAGATAGATAGATAGATAGATAGATAGATAGATAGATAGATAGATAGGTAAAGATGGATGGATGGATGCATGGATGCATGGTTGCATGGTTGCATGCATGGATGGTTGTATGGATGCATGGATGCATGCATGGATGCATGGATGCATGGATAGAGATGGCAGATGATAGATAGATAGATAGATAGATAGATAGATAGATAGATAGATAGATAGATAGATAGATGATAGATAGATGGATGGATGGATGTATGGATGGATGGATGCATGGATGGATGCATGGATGCATGGATGCATGGATGCATGGATGCACGGATGCATGGATGCACGGATGCACGGATGGTTGCATGGTTGCATGCATGGTTGCATGCATGGATGCATGCATGGTTGCATGCATGGATGCATGGATGCATGGATAGAGATGGTAGATGATAGATAGATGATAGATAGATAGATAGATAGATAGGTAAAGATGGATGGATGGATGCATGGATGGATGGATGGATGGATGCATGGATGCATGGATGAATGGAAGCATGGATGGTTGCATGGATGCATGGATGGATGCATAGATGGATGCATGGATGCATGGATGGATGGATGGATGGATGGATGGATGGATGGATGCATGGATGGATGCATGGATGGATGCATGGTTGCATGGATGCATGGATGGTTGCATGGATGCATGGATGCATGGATGGATGCATGGATGCATGGATGCACGGATGCATGGATGCACGGATGCACGGATGGTTGCATGGTTGCATGCATGGATGCATGCATGGTTGCATGCATGCTTCCATGCATGGATGCATGGATGCATGGATAGAGATTGTAGATGATAGATAGATAGATGGTAGATGATAGATAGATGATAGATAGATAGATAGATAGATAGGTAAAGATGGATGGATGGATGCATGGATGGATGGATGGATGGTTGCATGGATGCATGGATGGATGCATAGATGGATGCATGGATGCATGGATGGATGGATGGATGGATGGATGGATGGATGCATGGATGGATGCATGGATGGATGCATGGTTGCATGGATGCATGGATGGTTGCATGGATGCATGGATGCATGGATGGATGCATGGATGCATGGATGCACGGATGCATGGATGCATGGATGCACGGATGGTTGCATGGATGCATGGATGGATGCATGGATGGATGGATGCATGGATGCATGGATGCACGGATGCACGGATGCATGGATGCATGGATGCACGGATGGTTGCATGGTTGCATGCACGGATGCATGGATGCATGGATAGAGATGGTAGATGATAGATAGATAGATAGATAGATAGATAGATAGGTAAAGATGGATGGATGGAGGCATGGATGGATGCATGGATGGATGGATGCATGGATGGATGCATGGATGGATGCATGGATGGATGCATGGATGGATGGATGGATGCATGGATGGATGCATGGATGGATGCATGGATGCAAAGGATGCAAGGATGCATGGATGGTTGTATGGATGCATGGATGCATGGATGCATGGATGCATGGATGCATGGATGCATGGATGGATGGATGGATGGTTGCATGGATGGTTGCATGGATGCATGCATGGATGGTTGCATGGTTGCATGGATGGATGCATGGATGCATGGATGCATGGATGCATGGATGCATGGATGCATGGATGCACGGATGGTTGTATGGATGCATGGATGCATGGATGCATGGATGCATGGATGCAAAGGATGCAAGGATGCATGGATGGTTGTATGGATGCATGGATGCATGGATGCATGGATGCATGGATGCATGGATGCATGGATGGATGGATGGATGGTTGCATGGATGGTTGCATGGATGCATGCATGGATGCATGCATGGATGCATGGATGCATGGATGCATGGATGCATGGATAGAGATGGTAGATGATAGATAGATAGATAGATAGATAGATAGATAGATAGATAGATAGATAGATAGATAGATAGATGGATGCATGGATGCATGGATGCATGGATGCATGGATGCATGGATGGATGCAGGGATGGATGCAGGGATGCATGGATGAATGGAAGCATGGATGGATGCATGGATGCATGGATGGAGATGGTAGGTAGGTAGGTAGGTAGGTAGGTAGGTAGATAGATGCATGGATGCATGGATGGATGCATGGATGGATAATGGATGCATGGATGCATGGATGCATGGATGCATGGATGCATGGATGCATGGATGCATGGATGGTTGCATGGATGCATGGATGCATGGATGCATGGATGCATGGATGCATGGATGCATGGATGGTTGTATGGATGCATGGATGCATGGATGCATGGATGCATGGATGCATGGATGCATGGATGGATGGATGGATGGATGCATGGATGGATGGATGCATGGATGCAAGGATGCATGGATGGTTGCATGGATGCATGGATGCACGGTTGGATGCATGGATGGATGCATGGATGCATGGATGCACGGATGCATGGATGCACGGATGCACGGATGCACGGATGGTTGCATGGATGCATGGATAGAGATGGTAGATGATAGATAGATAGATAGATAGATAGATAGATAGATAGATAGATAGATAGATGATAGATAGATAGATAGGTAAAGATGCATGGATGCATGGAAGCATGGATGGATGCATGGATGCATGGATGGAGATGGTAGATAGATAGGTAGGTAGGTAGGTAGGTAGGTAGGTAGGTAGGTGGATGGATGGATGGATGGATGGATGGATGGATGGATGGATGCATGCATGGATGGATGGATGCATGGATGGATGCATGGATGCATGGATGCATGGATGGTTGCATGGTTGCATGGTTGCATGGATGGATGCATGGATGCATGGATGCACGGATGCACGGATGCACGGATGCACGGATGCACGGATGCACGGATGCACGGATGCACGGATGGTTGCATGGTTGCATGCATGGATGCATGCATAGATGCATGCATGGTTGCATGCATGGATGCACGGATGCATGGATAGAGATGGTAGATGATAGATAGATAGATAGATAGATAGATAGATAGATAGATGATAGATAGATAGATAGGTAAAGATGCATGGATGCATGGAAGCATGGATGGATGCATGGATGCATGGATGGAGATGGTAGATAGGTAGGTAGGTAGGTAGGTAGGTAGGTAGGTAGGTAGGTGGATGGATGGATGGATGGATGGATGCATGGATGGATGGATGTATGCATGGATGGATGCATGGATGCATGGATGCATGGATGCATGGATGCATGGAAGCATGGAAGGATGCATGGATGCATGGATGGAGATGGTAGATAGGTAGGTAGGTAGGTAGGTAGGTAGGTAGGTAGGTAGGTGGATGGATG
Source organism: Pituophis catenifer annectens (assembly GCF_029215685.1). NCBI lineage: Eukaryota > Metazoa > Chordata > Lepidosauria > Squamata > Colubridae > Pituophis > Pituophis catenifer. The sequence continues at coordinate 81,190,013 of NW_027256885.1, forward strand.
GATGGATGGATGGATGGATGCATGGATGGATGGATGGATGGATGGATGGATGGATGCATGGATGGATGCATTTATGCATGGATGCATGGATGCACGGATGCATGGATGGATGCATGGATGCATGGATGGAGATGTTAGATAGGTAGGTAGGTAGGTAGGTAGGTAGGTAGGTAGGTAGGTAGATGGATGGATGGATGGATGGATGGATGGATGGATGGATGGATGCATGGATGGATGGATGCATGGATGGATGCATGGATGCATGGATGCATGGATGCATGGATGGTTGCATGGTTGCATGGATGCATGGATGCATGGATGCATGGATGCATGGATGGATGCATAGATGGATGCATGGATGCATGGATGGATCCATGGATGCATGGATCCATGGATCCATGGATGCATGGATGCATGGATCCATGGATGCATGGATGCATGGATGCATGGATGCATGGATGCATGCATGGATGCATGGATGCATGGATAGAGATGGTAGATGATAGATAGATAGATAGATAGATAGATAGATAGGTAAAGATGGATGGATGGATACATGGATGCATGGTTGCATGGTTGCATGCATGGATGGTTGTATGGATGCATGGATGCATGCATGGATGCATGGATGCATGGATAGAGATGGCAGATGATAGATAGATAGATAGATAGATAGATAGATAGATGGATGCATGGATGCATGGATGCATGGATGCATGGATGCATGGATGCATGGATGCATGGATGCATGGATGCAGGGATGGATGCAGGGATGCATGGATGAATGGAAGCATGGATGGATGCATGGATGCATGGATGGAGATGGTAGGTAGGTAGGTAGGTAGGTAGGTAGGTAGATAGATGCATGGATGCATGGATGGATGCATGGATGGATAATGGATGCATGGATGCATGGATGCATGGATGCATGGATGCATGGATGCATGGAAGCATGGAAGGATGCATGGATGCATGGATGGAGATGGTAGATAGGTAGGTAGGTAGGTAGGTAGGTAGGTAGGTAGGTAGGTGGATGGATGGATGGATGGATGGATGGATGCATGGATGGATGGATGGATGGATGGATGGATGGATGCATGGATGGATGCATTTATGCATGGATGCATGGATGCACGGATGCATGGATGGATGCATGGATGCATGGATGGAGATGTTAGGTAGGTAGGTAGGTAGGTAGGTAGGTAGGTAGGTAGGTAGATGGATGGATGGATGGATGGATGGATGGATGGATGGATGGATGCATGGATGGATGGATGCATGGATGGATGCATGGATGCATGGATGCATGGATGCATGGATGGTTGCATGGTTGCATGGATGCATGGATGCATGGATGCATGGATGCATGGATGGATGCATAGATGGATGCATGGATGCATGGATGGATCCATGGATGCATGGATCCATGGATCCATGGATGCATGGATCCATGGATGCATGGATGCATGGATGCATGGATGCATGGATGCATGCATGGATGCATGGATGCATGGATAGAGATGGTAGATGATAGATAGATAGATAGATAGATAGATAGGTAAAGATGGATGGATGGATGCATGGATGCATGGTTGCATGGTTGCATGCATGGATGGTTGTATGGATGCATGGATGCATGCATGGATGCATGGATGCATGGATAGAGATGGCAGATGATAGATAGATAGATAGATAGATAGATAGATAGATAGATGGATGCATGGATGCATGGATGCATGGATGCATGGATGCATGGATGCATGGATGCATGGATGCATGGATGCAGGGATGGATGCAGGGATGCATGGATGAATGGAAGCATGGATGGATGCATGGATGCATGGATGGAGATGGTAGGTAGGTAGGTAGGTAGGTAGGTAGGTAGATAGATGCATGGATGCATGGATGGATGCATGGATGGATAATGGATGCATGGATGCATGGATGCATGGATGCATGGATGCATGGATGCATGGATGCATGGATGCATGGATGCATGGATGCATGGATGCATGGATGCATGGATGCATGGATGCATGGATGGTTGTATGGATGCATGGATGCATGGATGCATGGATGCATGGATGCATGGATGCATGGATGGATGCATGGATGGATGCATGGATGCATGGATGGATGGATGGATGGATGGATGCATGGATGGATGGATGCATGGATGCAAGGATGCATGGATGGTTGCATGGATGCATGGATGCACGGTTGGATGCATGGATGGATGCATGGATGCATGGATGCACGGATGCATGGATGCACGGATGCACGGATGCACGGATGCACGGATGGTTGCATGGATGCATGGATAGAGATGGTAGATGATAGATAGATAGGTAGGTAGGTAGGTAGGTAGGTAGATAGATAGATGGATGGATGGATGGATGGATGGATGGATGGATGGATGGATGGATGCATGGATGGATGGATGCATGGATGCATGGATGGTTGCATGGATGCATGGATGCATGGATGGATGCATGGATGCATGGATGGAGATGGTAGATAGATAGGTAGGTAGGTAGGTAGGTAGGTAGGTAGGTGGATGGATGGATGGATGGATGGATGGATGCATGCATGGATGGATGGATGCATGGATGGATGCATGGATGCATGGATGCATGGTTGCATGGATGGTTGCATGGTTGCATGGTTGCATGGATGGATGCATGGATGCATGGATGCATGGATGCACGGATGCACGGATGCACGGATGCACGGATGCACGGATGCACGGATGGTTGCATGGTTGCATGCATGGATGCATGCATGGATGCATGCATGGATGCATGGATGCATGGATAGAGATGGTAGATGATAGATAGATAGATAGATAGATAGATAGGTAAAGATGGATGGATGGAGGCATGGATGGATGCATGGATGGATGGAGGCATGGATGGATGCATGGATGGATGGAGGCATGGATGGATGCATGGATGCATGGATGGATGCACGGATGCATGGATAGAGATGGTAGATGATAGATAGATAGATAGATAGATAGATAGATAGATAGATAGATAGATAGATGATAGATAGATAGATAGGTAAAGATGGATGGATGGATGCATGGATGCATGGTTGCATGGTTGCATGCATGGATGGTTGTATGGATGCATGGATGCATGCATGGATGCATGGATGCATGGATAGAGATGGCAGATGATAGATAGATAGATAGATAGATAGATAGATAGATAGATAGATAGATAGATGATAGATAGATGGATGGATGGATGGATGCATGGATGGATGCATGGATGGATAATGGATGCATGGATGGATGGATGGATGCATGGATGGATGCATGGATGGATGCATGGATGGATGCATGGATGGTTGCATGGTTGCATGGTTGCATGGTTGCATGGATGGATGCATGGATGCATGGATGCATGGATGCACGGATGGTTGTATGGATGCATGGATGCATGGATGCATGGATGCAAAGGATGCAAGGATGTATGGATGGTTGCATGGTTGCATGGTTGCATGGATGCATGGATGCACGGATGGTTGCATGGTTGCATGCATGGATGCATGCATGGATGCATGCATGGATGCATGCATGGATGCATGGATGCATGGATAGAGATGGTAGATGATAGATAGATAGATAGATAGATAGATAGGTAAAGATGGATGGATGGATGCATGGATGGATGGAGGCATGGATGGATGCATGGATGGATGGATGGATGGATGGATGCATGGATGGATGCATGGATGGATGCATGGATGCATGGATGCATGGAAGCATGGATGGATGCATGGATGCATGGATGGAGATGGTAGATAGGTAGGTTGGTAGGTAGGTAGGAAGGTAGGTAGGTACGTAGGTAGGTAGGTAGGTAGGTAGGTAGGTAGGTGGGTGGATGGATGGATGGATGGATGGATGGATGGATGGATGCATGGATGGATGCATGGATGGATGCATGGATGCATGGATGCATGGATGCAAGGATGCATGGATGGTTGCATGGATGGTTGCATGGATGCATGGATGGATGCATGGATGGATGCATGGATGCATGGATGGATGGATGCATGGATGGATGGATGCATGGATGGATGGATGCATGGATGCATGGATGCATGGATGCATGGATGCATGGATGGATGGATGGATGGATGCATGAATGGATGCATGGATGGATGTATGGATGGATGCATGGATGCATGGATGCATGGATGGATGCATGGATGGATGGATGGATGCATGGATGGATGGATGCATGGATGGAGATGGTAGATAGATAGATAGATAGATAGATAGATAGATAGATAGATAGATAGATAGATAGATAGATGGATGGATGCATGGATGCATGGATGGATGGATGCATGGATGGATGCATGGATGGATGGATGGATGCATGGATGCATGGATGCATGGATGCATGGATGGAGATGATAGATAGATAGATAGATAGATAGATAGATGGATGCATGGATGCATGGATGCATGGATGCATGGATGCATGGATGCATGGATGGATGGATGGATGGATGCATGAAATGATGCATGGATGGATGTATGGATGGATGCATGGATGCATGGATGCATGGATGGATGCATGGATGGATGGATGGATGCATGGATGCATGGATGCATGCATGGATGCATGGATGCATGGATAGAGATGGCAGATGATAGATAGATAGATAGATAGGTAAAGATGCATGGATGCATGGAAGCATGGATGGATGCATGGATGCATGGATGGAGATGGTAGATAGGTAGGTAGGTAGGTAGGTAGGTAGGTAGGTAGGTAGGTAGGTGGATGGATGGATGGATGGATGCATGGATGGATGTATGTATGCATGGATGGATGCATGGATGCATGGATGCATGGATGCATGGATGCATGGAAGCATGGAAGGATGCATGGATGCATGGATGGAGATGGTAGATACGTAGGTAGGTAGGTAGGTAGGTAGGTAGGTAGGTAGGTGGATGGATGGATGGATGGATGTATGTATGCATGGATGGATGCATGGATGCATGGATGCATGGATGCATGGATGGTTGCATGGATGCATGGATGGTTGCATGGATGCATGGATGCATGGATGCATGGATGCATGGATGCATGGATGCATGGATGCATGGATGCATGGATGGTTGTATGGATGCATGGATGCATGGTTGCAAGGATGCAAGGATGCATGGATGCATGGATGCATGGATGGATGGATGCACGGATGGATGCATGGATGCATGGATGGATGGATGCATGGATGCATGGATGCATGGAAGCATGCATGGATGCATGGATGCACGGATGCACGGATGCATGGATGCATGGATGCACGGATGGTTGCATGGTTGCATGCACGGATGCATGCATGGTTGCATGCATGGATGCATGGATGCATGGATAGAGATGGTGGATGGTAGATGATAGATAGATAGATAGATAGATAGATAGATAGATAGATAAAGATGGATGGATGGAGGCATGGATGGATGCATGGATGGATGGAGGCATGGATGGATGCATGGATGGATGGAGGCATGGATGGATGCATGGATGCATGGATGGATGCACGGATGCATGGATAGAGATGGTAGATGATAGATAGATAGATAGATAGATAGATAGATAGATAGATAGATAGATAGATAGATGATAGATAGATAGATAGGTAAAGATGGATGGATGGATGCATGGATGCATGGTTGCATGGTTGCATGCATGGATGGTTGTATGGATGCATGGATGCATGCATGGATGCATGGATGCATGGATAGAGATGGCAGATGATAGATAGATAGATAGATAGATAGATAGATAGATAGATAGATAGATAGATGATAGATAGATGGATGGATGGATGGATGGATGGATGCATGGATGGATAATGGATGCATGGATGGATGGATGGATGCATGGATGGATGCATGGATGGATGCATGGATGGATGCATGGATGCAAGGATGCATGGATGGTTGCATGGTTGCATGGTTGCATGGAAGCATGCATGGATGCATGGATGCACGGATGCACGGATGCATGGATGCATGGATGCACGGATGGTTGCATGGTTGCATGCACGGATGCATGCATGGTTGCATGCATGGATGCATGGATGCATGGATAGAGATGGTAGATGATAGATAGATAGATAGATAGATAGATAGATAGATAAAGATGGATGGATGGAGGCATGGATGGATGCATGGATGGATGGAGGCATGGATGGATGCATGGATGGATGGAGGCATGGATGGATGCATGGATGCATGGATGGATGCACGGATGCATGGATAGAGATGGTAGATGATAGATAGATAGATAGATAGATAGATAGATAGATAGATAGATAGATAGATGATAGATAGATAGATAGGTAAAGATGGATGGATGGATGCATGGATGCATGGTTGCATGGTTGCATGCATGGATGGTTGTATGGATGCATGGATGCATGCATGGATGCATGGATGCATGGATAGAGATGGCAGATGATAGATAGATAGATAGATAGATAGATAGATAGATAGATAGATAGATAGATGATAGATAGATGGATGGATGGATGGATGCATGGATGGATGCATGGATGGATAATGGATGCATGGATGGATGGATGGATGCATGGATGGATGCATGGATGGATGCATGGATGCAAGGATGCATGGATGGTTGCATGGTTGCATGGTTGCATGGTTGCATGGATGGATGCATGGATGCATGGATGCATGGATGCACGGATGGTTGTATGGATGCATGGATGCATGGATGGTTGCATGGTTGCATGGTTGCATGGATGCATGGATGCATGGATGCACGGATGGTTGCATGGTTGCATGCATGGATGCATGCATGGATGCATGCATGGATGCATGCATGGATGCATGGATGCATGGATAGAGATGGTAGATGATAGATAGATAGATAGATAGATAGGTAAAGATGGATGGATGGATGCATGGATGGATGGAGGCATGGATGGATGCATGGATGGATGGATGGATGGATGCATGGATGGATGCATGGATGGATGCATGGATGCATGGATAGAGATGGCAGATGATAGATAGATAGATAGATAGATAGATAGATAGATAGATAGATAGATAGATGATAGATAGATGGATGGATGGATGGATGCATGGATGGATGCATGGATGGATAATGGATGCATGGATGGATGGATGGATGTCTGGATGGATGCATGGATGGATGCATGGATGCAAGGATGCATGGATGGTTGCATGGTTGCATGGTTGCATGGTTGCATGGTTGCATGGATGGATGCATGGATGCATGGATGCATGGATGCACGGATGGTTGTATGGATGCATGGATGCATGGATGCAAGGATGCAAGGATGCAAGGATGCATGGATAGAGATGGTAGATGATAGATAGATAGATAGATAGATAGATAGATAGGTAGAGATGGATGGATGGAGGCATGGATGGATGCATGGATGGATGGATGCATGGATGGATGCATGGATGGATGCATGGATGGATGCATGGATGGATGGATGGTTGCATGGATGCATGGATGGTTGCATGGATGCATGGATGCATGGATGCATGGATGCATGGATGCATGGATGCATGGATGCATGGATGGTTGTATGGATGCATGGATGCATGGTTGCAAGGATGCAAGGATGCAAGGATGCATGGATGGTTGCATGGATGCATGGATGGATGGATGCACGGATGGATGCATGGATGCATGGATGGATGGATGCATGGATGCATGGATGCATGGAAGCATGCATGGATGCATGGATGCACGGATGCACGGATGCATGGATGCATGGATGCACGGATGGTTGCATGGTTGCATGCACGGATGCATGCATGGTTGCATGCATGGATGCATGGATGCATGGATAGAGATGGTAGATGGTAGATGATAGATAGATAGATAGATAGATAGATAGATAGATAGATAGATAGATAAAGATGGATGGATGGAGGCATGGATGGATGCATGGATGGATGGAGGCATGGATGGATGCATGGATGGATGGAGGCATGGATGGATGCATGGATGCATGGATGGATGCACGGATGCATGGATAGAGATGGTAGATGATAGATAGATAGATAGATAGATAGATAGATAGATAGATAGATAGATAGATGATAGATAGATAGATAGGTAAAGATGGATGGATGGATGCATGGATGCATGGTTGCATGGTTGCATGCATGGATGGTTGTATGGATGCATGGATGCATGCATGGATGCATGGATGCATGGATAGAGATGGCAGATGATAGATAGATAGATAGATAGATAGATAGATAGATAGATAGATGATAGATAGATGGATGGATGGATGGATGGATGGATGCATGGATGGATAATGGATGCATGGATGGATGGATGGATGCATGGATGGATGCATGGATGGATGCATGGATGGATGCATGGATGCAAGGATGCATGGATGGTTGCATGGTTGCATGGTTGCATGGAAGCATGCATGGATGCATGGATGCACGGATGCACGGATGCATGGATGCATGGATGCACGGATGGTTGCATGGTTGCATGCACGGATGCATGCATGGTTGCATGCATGGATGCATGGATGCATGGATAGAGATGGTAGATGATAGATAGATAGATAGATAGATAGATAGATAGATAGATAGATAAAGATGGATGGATGGAGGCATGGATGGATGCATGGATGGATGGAGGCATGGATGGATGCATGGATGGATGGAGGCATGGATGGATGCATGGATGCATGGATGGATGCACGGATGCATGGATAGAGATGGTAGATGATAGATAGATAGATAGATAGATAGGTAAAGATGGATGGATGGATGCATGGATGCATGGTTGCATGGTTGCATGCATGGATGGTTGTATGGATGCATGGATGCATGCATGGATGCATGGATGCATGGATAGAGATGGCAGATGATAGATAGATAGATAGATAGATAGATAGATAGATAGATAGATAGATAGATAGATGATAGATAGATGGATGGATGGATGGATGCATGGATGGATGCATGGATGGATAATGGATGCATGGATGGATGGATGGATGCATGGATGGATGCATGGATGGATGCATGGATGCAAGGATGCATGGATGGTTGCATGGTTGCATGGTTGCATGGTTGCATGGATGGATGCATGGATGCATGGATGCATGGATGCACGGATGGTTGTATGGATGCATGGATGCATGGATGCATGGATGCAAAGGATGCAAGGATGCATGGATGGTTGCATGGTTGCATGGTTGCATGGATGCATGGATGCATGGATGCACGGATGGTTGCATGGTTGCATGCATGGATGCATGCATGGATGCATGCATGGATGCATGCATGGATGCATGGATGCATGGATAGAGATGGTAGATGATAGATAGATAGATAGATAGATAGGTAAAGATGGATGGATGGATGCATGGATGGATGGAGGCATGGATGGATGCATGGATGGATGGATGGATGGATGCATGGATGGATGCATGGATGGATGCATGGATGCATGGATGCATGCATGGATGCATGGATGCATGGATAGAGATGGCAGATGATAGATAGATAGATAGATAGATAGATAGATAGATAGATAGATAGATAGATAGATGATAGATAGATGGATGGATGGATGGATGCATGGATGGATGCATGGATGGATAATGGATGCATGGATGGATGGATGGATGCATGGATGGATGCATGGATGGATGCATGGATGCAAGGATGCATGGATGGTTGCATGGTTGCATGGTTGCATGGTTGCATGGTTGCATGGTTGCATGGATGGATGCATGGATGCATGGATGCATGGATGCACGGATGGTTGTATGGATGCATGGATGCATGGATGCATGGATGCAAAGGATGCAAGGATGCATGGATGGTTGCATGGTTGCATGGTTGCATGGATGCATGGATGCATGGATGCACGGATGGTTGCATGGTTGCATGCATGGATGCATGCATGGATGCATGCATGGATGCATGCATGGATGCATTGATGCATGGATAGAGATGGTAGATGATAGATAGATAGATAGATAGATAGGTAAAGATGGATGGATGGATGCATGGATGGATGGAGGCATGGATGGATGCATGTATGGATGGATGGATGGATGGATACATGGATGGATGCATGGATGGATGCATGGATGCATGGATGCATGGAAGCATGGATGGATGCATGGATGCATGGATGGAGATGGTAGATAGGTAGGTTGGTAGGTAGGTAGGAAGGTAGGTAGGTACGTAGGTAGGTAGGTAGGTAGGTAGGTAGGTAGGTAGGTAGGTAGGTGGGTGGATGGATGGATGGATGGATGGATGGATGGATGGATGGATGCATGGATGGATGCATGGATGGATGCATGGATGCATGGATGCAAGGATGCATGGATGGTTGCATGGATGGTTGCATGGATGCATGGATGGATGCATGGATGGATGCATGGATGCATGGATGCACGGATGCACGGATGCATGGATGCATGGATGCACGGATGCACGGATGCACGGATGGTTGCATGGTTGCATGGATAGAGATGGTAGATGATAGATAGATAGATAGATAGATAGATAGATAGATAGATAGATAGATAGATGATAGATAGATGATAGATAGATAGATAGATAGATAGATAGGTAAAGATGGATGCATGGATGCATGGATGCATGGATGCATGGATGCATGGAAGCATGCATGGATGCATGGATGTATGGATACACGGATGCACGGATGCATGGATGCTTGGATGCACGGATGGTTGCATGGTTGCATGCACGGATGCATGCATGGTTGCATGCATGGATGCATGGATGCATGGATAGAGATGGTAGATGATAGATAGATAGATAGATAGATAGATAGGTAGAGATGGATGGATGGAGGCATGGATGGATGCATGGATGGATGGATGCAGGGATGGATGCATGGATGGATGCATGGATGGATGCATGGATGCATGGATGCATGGATGGTTGCATGGATGCATGGATGGTTGCATGGATGCATGGATGCATGGATGCATGGATGCATGGATGCATGGATGCAAGGATGCATGGATGGTTGCATGGATGCATGGATGCATGGATGCATGGATGGATGCATGGATGCATGGATGGATGGATGCACGGATGGTTGTATGGATGCATGGATGGATGGATGCATGGATGCATGGATGCATGGAAGCATGCATGGATGCATGGATGCACGGATGCACGGATGCATGGATGCATGGATGCACGGATGGTTGCATGGTTGCATGCACGGATGCATGCATGGTTGCATGCATGGATGCATGGATGCATGGATAGAGATGGTAGATGGTAGATGATAGATAGATAGATAGATAGATAGATAGATAGATAGATAGATAGATAGATAAAGATGGATGGATGGAGGCATGGATGGATGCATGGATGGATGGAGGCATGGATGGATGCATGGATGGATGGAGGCATGGATGGATGCATGGATGCATGGATGGATGCACGGATGCATGGATAGAGATGGTAGATGATAGATAGATAGATAGATAGATAGATAGATAGATAGATAGATAGATAGATAGATGATAGATAGATAGATAGGTAAAGATGGATGGATGGATGCATGGATGCATGGTTGCATGGTTGCATGCATGGATGGTTGTATGGATGCATGGATGCATGCATGGATGCATGGATGCATGGATAGAGATGGCAGATGATAGATAGATAGATAGATAGATAGATAGATAGATAGATAGATAGATGATAGATAGATGGATGGATGGATGGATGGATGGATGCATGGATGGATAATGGATGCATGGATGGATGGATGGATGGATGGATGGATGGATGGATGCATGGATGGATGCATGGATGGATGCATGGATGCAAGGATGCATGGATGGTTGCATGGTTGCATGGTTGCATGGTTGCATGGTTGCATGGTTGCATGCATGGATGCATGGATGCACGGATGGTTGTATGGATGCATGGATGCATGGATGCATGGATGCATGGATGCAAAGGATGCAAGGATGCATGGATGGTTGCATGGTTGCATGGTTGCATGGTTGCATGGATGCATGGATGCACGGATGGTTGCATGGTTGCATGCATGGATGCATGCATGGATGCATGCATGGATGCATGCATGGATGCATGGATGCATGGATAGAGATGGTAGATGATAGATAGATAGATAGATAGATAGATAGGTAAAGATGGATGGATGGATGGATGCATGGATGGATGGAGGCATGGATGGATGCATGGATGGATGGATGGATGGATGGATGCATGGATGGATGCATGGATGGATGCATGGATGCATGGATGCATGGAAGCATGGATGGATGCATGGATGCATGGATGGAGATGGTAGATAGGTAGGTTGGTAGGTAGGTAGGAAGGTAGGTAGGTACGTACGTACGTAGGTAGGTAGGTAGGTAGGTAGGTAGGTGGGTGGATGGATGGATGGATGGATGGATGGATGGATGGATGGATGCATGGATGGATGCATGGATGGATGCATGGATCCATGGATGCATGGATGCAAGGATGCATGGATGGTTGCATGGATGGTTGCATGGATGCATGGATGGATGCATGGATGGATGCATGGATGCATGGATGCACGGATGCACGGATGCATGGATGCATGGATGCACGGATGCACGGATGCATGGATGCATGGATGCACGGATGGTTGCATGGTTGCATGGATAGAGATGGTAGATGATAGATAGATAGATAGATAGATAGATAGATAGATAGATAGATAGATAGATAGATAGATAGATGATAGATAGATGATAGATAGATAGATAGATAGATAGATAGGTAAAGATGGATGGATGGATGGATGGATGCATGGATGCATGGATGCATGGATGCATGGAAGCATGCATGGATGCATGGATGTATGGATACACGGATGCACGGATGCATGGATGCATGGATGCACAGATGGTTGCATGGTTGCATGCACGGATGCATGCATGGTTGCATGCATGGATGCATGGATGCATGGATAGAGATGGTAGATGATAGATAGATAGATAGATAGATAGATAGGTAAAGATGGATGGATGGAGGCATGGATGGATGCATGGATGGATGGATGCATGGATGGATGCATGGATGGATGCATGGATGCATGGATGCATGGATGGATGGATGCATGGATGCATGGATGCATGGATGGTTGCATGGATGCATGGATGGTTGCATGGATGCATGGATGGTTGCATGGATGCATGGATGCATGGATGCATGGATGGTTGTATGGATGCATGGATGGTTGTATGGATGCATGGATGCATGGTTGCAAGGATGCAAGGATGCAAGGATGCATGGATGGTTGCATGGATGCATGGATGCATGGATGCATGGATGGATGCATGGATGGATGGATGCACGGATGGTTGTATGGATGCATGGATGCATGGATAGAGATGGTAGATGATAGATAGATAGATAGATAGATAGATAGATAGATAGATAGATAGATAGATGATAGATAGATGGATGGATGGATGGATGCATGGATGGATGCATGGATGGATAATGGATGCATGGATGGATGGATGGATGCATGGATGGATGCATGGATGGATGCATGGATGCAAGGATGCATGGATGGTTGCATGGTTGCATGGTTGCATGGTTGCATGGATGGATGCATGGATGCATGGATGCATGGATGCATGGATGCACGGATGGTTGTATGGATGCATGGATGCATGGATGCATGGATGCAAAGGATGCAAGGATGCATGGATGGTTGCATGGTTGCATGGTTGCATGGATGCATGGATGCATGGATGCACGGATGGTTGCATGGTTGCATGCATGGATGCATGCATGGTTGCATGCATGGATGCATGGATGCATGGATAGAGATGGTAGATGATAGATAGATAGATAGATAGATAGATAGATAGATAGATAGGTAAAGATGGATGGATGGATGCATGGATGGATGGAGGCATGGATGCATGGATGGATGGATGGATGGATGCATGGATGGATGCATGGATGGATGCATGGATGCATGGATGCATGGAAGCATGGATGGATGCATGGATGCATGGATGGAGATGGTAGATAGGTAGGTTGGTAGGTAGGTAGGTACGTAGGTAGGTAGGTAGGTAGGTAGGTAGGTAGGTGGGTGGATGGATGGATGGATGGATGGATGGATGGATGGATGCATGGATGGATGCATGGATGGATGCATGGATGCATGGATGCATGGATGCAAGGATGCATGGATGGTTGCATGGATGGTTGCATGGATGCATGGATGGATGCATGGATGCATGGATGCATGGATGCACGGATGCACGGATGCATGGATGCATGGATGCACGGATGCACGGATGCATGGATGCACGGATGGTTGCATGGTTGCATGCATGGATGCATGCATGGATGCATGCATGGATGCATGGATGCATGGATAGAGATGGTAGATGATAGATAGATAGATAGATAGATAGATAGGTAAAGATGGATGGATGGAGGCATGGATGGATGCATGGATGGATGGATGCATGGATGGATGGAGGCATGGATGGATGCATGGATGCATGGATGGATGCACGGATGCATGGATAGAGATGGTAGATGATAGATAGATAGATAGATAGATAGATAGATAGATAGATAGATGATAGATAGATGGATGGATGGATGGATGCATGGATGGATGCATGGATGGATAATGGATGCATGGATGGATGGATGCATGGATGCATGGATGGTTGCATGGATGCATGGATGCACGGATGGATGCATGGATGGATGCATGGATGCACGGATGCATGGATGCACGGATGGTTGCATGGTTGCATGCATGGTTGCATGCATGGATGCATGCATGGTTGCATGCATGGATGCACGGATGCATGGATAGAGATGGTAGATGATAGATAGATAGATAGATAGATAGATAGATAGATAGATAGATAGATGATAGATAGATAGATAGATAGGTAAAGATGGATGGATGGATGCATGGATGCATGGATGCATGGATGCATGGAAGCATGCATGGATGCATGGATGCATGGATACACGGATGCACGGATGCATGGATGCATGGATGCACGGATGGTTGCATGGTTGCATGCACGGATGCATGCATGGTTGCATGCATGGATGCATGGATGCATGGATAGAGATGGTAGATGATAGATAGATAGATAGATAGATAGATAGATAGGTAAAGATGGATGGATGGATGCATGGATGGATGGATGGATGGATGGATGCATGGATGCACGGATGCATGGATGCACGGATGCATGGATGCACGGATGCATGGATGCACGGATGGTTGCATGGTTGCATGCATGGATGCATGCATGGATGCATGCATGGATGCATGCATGGATGCATGGATAGAGATGGTAGATGATAGATAGATAGATAGATAGATAGATAGATAGATAGATAGGTAAAGATGGATGGATGGATGCATGGATGGATGGATGGATGGATGCATGGATGCATGGATGAATGGAAGCATGGATGGATGCATGGATGCATGGATGGAGATGGTAGATAGGTAGGTAGGTAGGTAGGTAGGTAGGTAGGTAGGTAGGTGGATGGATGGATGGATGGATGGATGGATGGATGCATGGATGGATGGATGCATGGATGGATGCATGGATGCATGGATGCATGGATGCATGGATGCATGGATGGTTGCATGGATGCATGGATGGATGCATGGATGGATGCATGGATGCATGGATGCACGGATGCACGGATGCATGGATGCATGGATGCATGGATGCACGGATGCATGGATGCATGGATGCACAAATGGTTGCATGGTTGCATGGATAGAGATGGTAGATGATAGATAGATAGATAGATAGATAGATAGATAGATAGATAGATAGATAGATGATAGATAGATAGATAGATAGGTAAAGATGGATGGATGGATGCATGGATGCATGGATGCATGGAAGCATGGATGGATGCATGGATGCATGGATGGAGATGGTAGATAGATAGATAGATAGATAGATAGGTAAAGATGGATGGATGGATGCATGGATGGATGGATGGATGGATGCATGGATGCATGGATGAATGGAAGCATGGATGGATGCATGGATGCATGGATGGAGATGGTAGGTAGGTAGGTAGGTAGGTAGGTAGGTAGGTAGATAGATAGATGCATGGATGCATGGATGGATGGATGGATGGATGCATGGATGGATGCATGGGTGGATGGATGCATGGGTGGATGGATGGATGGATGCATGGATGCATGGATGAATGGAAGCATGGATGGATGCATGGATGCATGGATGGAGATGGTAGATAGGTAGGTAGATAGGTAGGTAGGTAGGTAGGTTGGTAGATAGATAGATGGATGCATGGATGCAAGGATGCATGGATGGTTGCATGGTTGCATGGATGCATGGATGCATGGATGGATGGATGCATGGATGCATGGATGGATGGATGCATGGATGGATGCATGGATGGAAGCATGGATGGATGCATGGATGCATGGATGGAGATGGTAGATAGGTAGGTAGATAGGTAGGTAGGTAGGTAGGTGGGTGGGTGGGTGGATGGATGGATGGATGGATGGATGCATGGATGGATGGATGGATGGATGGATGCATGGATGCATGGATGCATGGATGCATGGATGCAAGGATGCATGGATGCATGGATGCATGGATGCACGGATGCATGGATGCACGGATGCACGGATGCATGGATGCACGGATGCACGGATGGTTGCATGGTTGCATGCATGGATGCATGCATGGTTGCATGCATGGTTGGATGCATGGATGCATGGATGCATGGATAGAGATGGTAGATGATAGATAGATAGATAGGTAAAGATGGATGGATGGATGCATGGATGGATGGAGGCATGGATGCATGGATGGATGCAAGGATGCATGGATGGTTGCATGGATGCATGGATGCATGGATGCATGGATGCATGGATGCATGGATGCATGGATGCATGGATGCATGGATGCATGGATGCATGGATGCATGGTTGCATGGTTGCATGGATGGATGGATGGATGGATGGATGCATGGATGGATGCATGGATGGATGCATGGATGGATGCATGGATGGAGGCATGGATGCATGGATGGATGCATGGATGGATGCATGGATGCATGGATGCATGGATGCATGGATGCACGGATGGTTGTATGGATGCATGGATGCATGGATCCATGGATGCAAAGGATGCAAGGATGCATGGATGGTTGCATGGTTGCATGGTTGCATGGATGCATGGATGCATGGATGCACGGATGGTTGCATGGTTGCATGCATGGATGCATGCATGGATGCATGCATGGATGCATGCATGGATGCATGGATGCATGGATAGAGATGGTAGATGATAGATAGATAGATAGATAGATAGATAGATAGATAGATAGATAGGTAAAGATGGATGGATGGATGCATGGATGGATGGAGGCATGGATGGATGCATGGATGGATGGATGGATGGATGGATGCATGGATGGATGCATGGATGGATGCATGGATGCATGGATGCATGGAAGCATGGATGGATGCATGGATGCATGGATGGAGATGGTAGATAGGTAGGTTGGTAGGTAGGTAGGAAGGTAGGTAGGTACGTAGGTAGGTAGGTAGGTAGGTAGGTAGGTAGGTGGGTGGATGGATGGATGGATGGATGGATGGATGCATGGATGCATGGATGCACGGATGCATGGATGCACGGATGCATGGATGCACGGATGCATGGATGCACGGATGCACGGATGCACGGATGCACGGATGGTTGCATGGTTGCATGCATGGTTGCATGCATGGATGCATGCATGGTTGCATGCATGGATGCATGGATAGAGATGGTAGATGATAGATAGATAGATAGATAGATAGATAGATAGATAGATAGATAGGTAAAGATGGATGGATGGATGCATGGATGGATGGATGGATGGATGCATGGATGCATGGATGAATGGAAGCATGGATGGATGCATGGATGCATGGATGGAGATGGTAGATAGATAGGTAGGTAGGTAGGTAGGTAGGTAGGTAGGTAGGTAGATGGATGGATGGATGGATGGATGGATGCATGGATGGATGGATGCATGCATGGATGCATGGATGCATGGATGCATGGTTGCATGGATGGATGCATGGATGCATGGATGCACGGATGGTTGTATGTATGCATGGATGCATGGTTGCATGGATGCATGCATGGATGGAGGCATGGATGGATGCATGGATGGATGGATGGATGGATGGATGCATGGATGGATGCATGGATGGATGCATGGATGCATGGAAGCATGGAAGCATGGATGGATGCATGGATGCATGGATGGAGATGGTAGGTAGGTAGGTAGGTAGGTAGGTAGGTAGGTAGGTGGGTGGGTGTATGGATGGATGGATGGATGGATGGATGCATGGATGCATGGATGCATGGATGCATGGATGCATGGATGCATGGTTGCATGCATGGATGCATGCATGGATGCATGGATAGAGATGGCAGATGATAGATAGATAGATAGATAGATAGATAGATAGATAGATAGATAGGTAAAGATGGATGGATGGATGCATGGATGGATGGAGGCATGGATGGATGCATGGATGGATGGATGGAGATGGTAGATAAGTAGGTAGATAGGTAGGTAGGTAGGTAGGTAGGTAGGTAGATAGATAGATGGATGGATGGATGGATGGATGGATGCATGGATGAATGGAAGCATGGATGGATGCATGGATGCATGGATGGAGATGGTAGATAGGTAGGTAGATAGGTAGGTAGGTAGGTAGGTTGGTAGATAGATAGATGGATGCATGGATGCAAGGATGCATGGATGGTTGCATGGTTGCATGGATGCATGGATGCATGGATGGATGGATGCATGGATGCATGGATGGATGGATGCATGGATGGATGCATGGATGCATGGATGCATGGATGCATGGATGCACGGATGCATGGATAGAGATGGTAGATGATAGATAGATAGATAGATAGATAGATAGATAGGTAAAGATGGATGGATGGATGCATGGATGCATGGATGCATGGATGCAAAGGATGCAAGGATGCATGGATGGTTGCATGGTTGCATGGTTGCATGGATGCATGGATGCATGGATGCACGGATGGTTGCATGGTTGCATGCATGGTTGCATGCATGGATGCATGCATGGATGCATGCATGGATGCATGGATGCATGGATAGAGATGGTAGATGATAGATAGATAGATAGATAGATAGATAGATAGGTAAAGATGGATGGATGGATGCATGGATGGATGGAGGCATGGATGGATGCATGGATGGATGGATGGATGGATGGATACATGGATGGATGCATGGATGGATGCATGGATGCATGGATGCATGGAAGCATGGATGGATGCATGGATGCATGGATGGAGATGGTAGATAGGTAGGTTGGTAGGTAGGTAGGAAGGTAGGTAGGTACGTAGGTAGGTAGGTAGGTAGGTAGGTGGGTGGGTGGATGGATGGATGGATGGATGGATGGATGGATGCATGGATGGATGCATGGATGGATGCATGGATGGATGCATGGATGCATGGATGCATGGATGGTTGCATGGATGCATGGATGGTTGCATGGATGCATGGATGCATGGATGCATGGATGCATGGATGCATGGATGCATGGATGCATGGATGGTTGTATGGATGCATGGATGCATGGTTGCAAGGATGCAAGGATGCAAGGATGCATGGATGGTTGCATGGATGCATGGATGCATGGATGCATGGATGGATGCATGGATGCATGGATGGATGGATGCACGGATGGTTGTATGGATGCATGGATGCATGGATGGATGGATGCATGGATGCATGGATGGATGCATGGATGCAAGGATGCATGGATGGTTGCATGGATGCATGCATGGTTGCATGCATGGTTGCATGCATGGATGCATGGATGCATGGATAGAGATGGTAGATGATAGATAGATAGATGGATAGATAGATAGGTAAAGATGGATGGATGGATGCATGGATGGATGGAGGCATGGATGCATGGATGGATGGATGGATGGATGGATAGATGGATGGATGGATGGATGGATGCATGCATGGATGGATGCTTGGATGGATGCATGGATGCATGGATGCATGGATGCATGGATGGATGCATGGATAGATGCATGGATGCATGGATGGTTGCATGGATGGATAATGGATGGATGCATAGATGGATGCATGGATGCATGGATGGATGCATGGATG
>NW_027256885.1:81215293-81227793 GCF_029215685.1 Pituophis catenifer annectens
ATGATAGATAGATAGATAGATAGATAGATAGATAGATAGATAGATAGGTAAAGATGGATGGATGGAGGCATGGATGGATGCATGGATGGATGGATGGATGGATGGATGCATGGATGGATGCATGGATGGATGCATGGATGCAAAGGATGCATGGATGGTTGCATGGTTGCATGGTTGCATGGATGCATGGATGCATGGATGCATGCATGGTTGCATGCATGGATGCATGCATGGATGCATGCATGGATGCATGCATGGATGCATGGATGCAAAGGATGCATGGATGGTTGCATGGTTGCATGGTTGCATGGATGCATGGATGCATGGATGCATGGATGCATGGATGCATGCATGGTTGCATGCATGGATGCATGCATGGATGCATGCATGGATGCATGCATGGATGCATGGATGCATGGATAGAGATGGTAGATGATAGATAGATAGATAGATAGATAGATAGATAGATAGATAGATAGATAGATAGATAGATAGGTAAAGATGGATGGATGGATGCATGGATGGATGGAGGCATGGATGGATGCATGGATGGATGGATGGATGGATGGATGCATGGATGGATGCATGGATGGATGCATGGATGCATGGATGCATGGAAGCATGGATGGATGCATGGATGCATGGATGGAGATGGTAGATAGGTAGGTTGGTAGGTACGTAGGTAGGTAGGTACGTAGGTAGGTAGGTAGGTAGGTGGGTGGATGGATGGATGGATGGATGGATGGATGGATGGATGCATGGATGGATGGATGCATGGATGGATGCATGGATGCATGGATGCATGGATGCAAGGATGCATGGATGGTTGCATGGATGGTTGCATGGATGCATGGATGGATGCATGGATGGATGCATGGATGCATGGATGCACGGATGCACGGATGGTTGCATGGTTGCATGGATAGAGATGGTAGATGATAGATAGATAGATAGATAGATAGATAGATAGATAGATAGATAGATAGATGATAGATAGATGATAGATAGATAGATAGGTAAAGATGGATGGATGGATGCATGGATGCATGGATGCATGGATGCATGGAAGCATGCATGGATGCATGGATGCACGGATGCATGGATGCATGGATGCACGGATGGTTGCATGGTTGCATGCACGGATGCATGCATGGTTGCATGCATGGATGCATGGATGCATGGATAGAGATGGTAGATGATAGATAGATAGATAGATAGATAGATAGATAGATAGGTAAAGATGGATGGATGGAGGCATGGATGGATGCATGGATGGATGGATGCATGGATGGATGCATGGATGGATGCATGGATGGATGCATGGATGCATGGATGCATGGATGGTTGCATGGATGCATGGATGGTTGCATGGATGCATGGATGCATGGATGCATGGATGCATGGATGCATGGATGCATGGATGGTTGTATGGATGCATGGATGCATGGTTGCAAGGATGCAAGGATGCAAGGATGCATGGATGGTTGCATGGATGCATGGATGCATGGATGGATGCATGGATGCATGGATGGATGGATGCACGGATGGTTGTATGGATGCATGGATGCATGGATGCATGGATGCATGGATGCATGGAAGCATGCATGGATGCATGGATGCACGGATGCACGGATGCATGGATGCATGGATGCACGGATGGTTGCATGGTTGCATGCACGGATGCATGCATGGTTGCATGCATGGATGCATGGATGCATGGATAGAGATGGTAGATGATAGATAGATAGATAGATAGATAGATAGATAGATAGATAAAGATGGATGGATGGAGGCATGGATGGATGCATGGATGGATGGAGGCATGGATGGATGCATGGATGGATGGAGGCATGGATGGATGCATGGATGCATGGATGGATGCACGGATGCATGGATAGAGATGGTAGATGATAGATAGATAGATAGATAGATAGATAGATAGATAGATAGATAGATAGATGATAGATAGATAGATTGGTAAAGATGGATGGATGGATGCATGGATGCATGGTTGCATGGTTGCATGCATGGATGGTTGTATGGATGCATGGATGCATGCATGGATGCATGGATGCATGGATAGAGATGGCAGATGATAGATAGATAGATAGATAGATAGATAGATAGATAGATAGATAGATAGATAGATGATAGATAGATGGATGGATGGATGCATGGATGGATGCATGGATGGATAATGGATGCATGGATGGATGCATGGATGCATGGATAGAGATGGCAGATGATAGATAGATAGATAGATAGATAGATAGATAGATAGATAGATAGATAGATAGATGATAGATAGATGGATGGATGGATGGATGCATGGATGGATGCATGGATGGATAATGGATGCATGGATGGATGGATGGATGCATGGATGGATGCATGGATGGATGCATGGATGCAAGGATGCATGGATGGTTGCATGGTTGCATGGTTGCATGGTTGCATGGATGGATGCATGGATGCATGGATGCATGGATGGTTGCATGGTTGCATGGTTGCATGGTTGCATGGATGCATGGATGCATGGATGCACGGATGGTTGCATGGTTGCATGCATGGATGCATGCATGGATGCATGCATGGATGCATGCATGGATGCATGGATGCATGGATAGAGATGGTAGATGATAGATAGATAGATAGATAGATAGATAGATAGATAGATAGGTAAAGATGGATGGATGGATGCATGGATGGATGGAGGCATGGATGGATGCACAGATGCACGGATGGTTGCATGGTTGCATGCACGGATGCATGCATGGTTGCATGCATGGATGCATGGATGCATGGATAGAGATGGTAGATGATAGATAGATAGATAGATAGATAGATAGATAGATAGATAGATAAAGATGGATGGATGGAGGCATGGATGGATGCATGGATGGATGGAGGCATGGATGGATGCATGGATGGATGGATGGTTGCATGGATGCATGGATGCATGGATAGAGATGGCAGATAGATAGATAGATAGATAGATAGATAGATAGATAGATAGATAGATAGATAGATGATAGATAGATGGATGGATGGATGGATGCATGGATGGATAATGGATGCATGGATGGATGGATGGATGCATGGATGGATGCATGGATGGATGCATGGATGCATGGATGGAGATGGTAGATAGGTAGGTAGGTAGGTAGGTAGGTAGGTAGGTAGGTAGGTAGGTAGGTAGGTGGATGGATGGATGGATGGATGGATGCATGGATGGATGTATGTATGCATGGATGGATGCATGGATGCATGGATGCATGGATGCATGGATGCATGGAAGCATGGAAGGATGCATGGATGCATGGATGGAGATGGTAGATACGTAGGTAGGTAGGTAGGTAGGTAGGTAGGTAGGTAGGTAGGTAGGTGGATGGATGGATGGATGGATGGATGTATGCATGGATGGATGCATGGATGCATGGATGCATGGATGCATGGATGCATGGATGCATGGATGGATGCACGGATGCATGGATAGAGATGGTAGATGATAGATAGATAGATAGATAGATAGATAGATAGATAGATAGGTAAAGATGGATGGATGGATGCATGGATGCATGGTTGCATGGTTGCATGCATGGATGGTTGTATGGATGCATGGATGCATGCATGGATGCATGGATGCATGGATAGAGATGGCAGATGATAGATAGATAGATAGATAGATAGATAGATAGATAGATAGATAGATGATAGATAGATGGATGGATGGATGTATGGATGGATGGATGCATGGATGGATGCATGGATGCATGGATGCATGGATGCATGGATGCACGGATGCATGGATGCACGGATGCACGGATGGTTGCATGGTTGCATGCATGGTTGCATGCATGGATGCATGCATGGTTGCATGCATGGATGCATGGATGCATGGATAGAGATGGTAGATGATAGATAGATGATAGATAGATAGATAGATAGATAGGTAAAGATGGATGGATGGATGCATGGATGGATGGATGGATGGATGCATGGATGCATGGATGAATGGAAGCATGGATGGTTGCATGGATGCATGGATGGATGCATAGATGGATGCATGGATGCATGGATGGATGGATGGATGGATGGATGGATGGATGGATGCATGGATGGATGCATGGATGGATGCATGGTTGCATGGATGCATGGATGGTTGCATGGATGCATGGATGCATGGATGGATGCATGGATGCATGGATGCACGGATGCATGGATGCACGGATGCACGGATGGTTGCATGGTTGTATGCATGGATGCATGCATGGTTGCATGCATGCTTCCATGCATGGATGCATGGATGCATGGATAGAGATTGTAGATGATAGATAGATAGATGGTAGATGATAGATAGATGATAGATAGATAGATAGATAGATAGGTAAAGATGGATGGATGGATGCATGGATGGATGGATGGATGGTTGCATGGATGCATGGATGGATGCATAGATGGATGCATGGATGCATGGATGGATGGATGGATGGATGGATGGATGGATGGATGCATGGATGGATGCATGGATGGATGCATGGTTGCATGGATGCATGGATGGTTGCATGGATGCATGGATGCATGGATGGATGCATGGATGCATGGATGCACGGATGCATGGATGCATGGATGCACGGATGGTTGCATGGATGCATGGATGGATGGATGGATGGATGGATGCATGGATGCATGGATGCATGGATGCACGGATGCATGGATGCATGGATGCACGGATGGTTGCATGGTTGCATGCACGGATGCATGGATGCATGGATAGAGATGGTAGATGATAGATAGATAGATAGATAGATAGATAGGTAAAGATGGATGGATGGAGGCATGGATGGATGCATGGATGGATGGATGCATGGATGGATGCATGGATGGATGCATGGATGGATGCATGGATGCATGGATGCATGGATGGTTGCATGGATGCATGGATGGTTGCATGGATGCATGGATGCATGGATGCATGGATGCATGGATGCATGGATGCATGGATGGTTGTATGGATGCATGGATGCATGGTTGCAAGGATGCAAGGATGCAAGGATGCATGGATGGTTGCATGGATGCATGGATGCATGGATGCATGGATGGATGCATGGATGCATGGATGGATGGATGCACGGATGGTTGTATGGATGCATGGATGGATGGATGCATGGATGCATGGATGCATGGAAGCATGCATGGATGCATGGATGCACGGATGCACGGATGCATGGATGCATGGATGCACGGATGGTTGCATGGTTGCATGCACGGATGCATGCATGGTTGCATGCATGGATGCATGGATGCATGGATAGAGATGGTAGATGATAGATAGATAGATAGATAGATAGATAGATAGATAGATAGATAGATAGATAAAGATGGATGGATGGAGGCATGGATGGATGCATGGATGGATGGAGGCATGGATGGATGCATGGATGGATGGAGGCATGGATGGATGCATGGATGCATGGATGCATGGATGCATGGATGGTTGTATGGATGCATGGATGGTTGTATGGATGCATGGTTGCAAGGATGCAAGGATGCAAGGATGCATGGATGGTTGCATGGATGCATGGATGCATGGATGCATGGATGGATGCATGGATGGATGGATGGATGGATGCACGGATGGTTGTATGGATGCATGGATGCATGGATGCATGGATGCATGGATGCACGGATGCACGGATGCACAGATGCACGGATGGTTGCATGGTTGCATGCACGGATGCATGCATGGTTGCATGCATGGATGCATGGATGCATGGATAGAGATGGTAGATGATAGATAGATAGATAGATAGATAGATAGATAGATAGATAGATAGATAAAGATGGATGGATGGAGGCATGGATGGATGCATGGATGGATGGAGGCATGGATGGATGCATGGATGGATGGATGGTTGCATGGATGCACGGATGCATGGATAGAGATGGTAGATGATAGATAGATAGATAGATAGATAGATAGATAGATAGATAGATAGATAGATAGATAGATGATAGATAGATAGATAGATAGGTAAAGATGGATGGATGGATGCATGGATGCATGGATGCATGGAAGCATGCATGGATGCATGGATGCATGGATACACGGATGCACGGATGCATGGATGCATGGATGCACGGATGGTTGCATGGTTGCATGCACGGATGCATGCATGGTTGCATGCATGGATGCATGGATGCATGGATAGAGATGGTAGATGATAGATAGATAGATAGATAGATAGATAGATAGATAGATAGATAGATAGATAGATAGATAGATGATAGATAGATAGGTAAAGATGGATGGATGGATGCATGGATGCATGGTTGCATGGTTGCATGCATGGATGGTTGTATGGATGCATGGATGCATGCATGGATGCATGGATGCATGGATAGAGATGGCAGATGATAGATAGATAGATAGATAGATAGATAGATAGATAGATAGATAGATAGATGATAGATAGATGGATGGATGGATGGATGCATGGATGGATGCATGGATGGATAATGGATGCATGGATGGATGGATGGATGCATGGATGGATGCATGGATGGATGCATGGATGCAAAGGATGCAAGGATGCATGGATGGTTGTATGGATGCATGGATGCATGGATGCATGGATGCATGGATGCATGGATGCATGGATGGATGGATGGATGGTTGCATGGATGGTTGCATGGATGCATGCATGGATGGTTGCATGGTTGCATGGATGGATGCATGGATGCATGGATGCATGGATGCATGGATGCATGGATGCATGGATGCACGGATGGTTGTATGGATGCATGGATGCATGGATGCATGGATGCATGGATGCAAAGGATGCAAGGATGCATGGATGGTTGTATGGATGCATGGATGCATGGATGCATGGATGCATGGATGCATGGATGCATGGATGGATGGATGGATGGTTGCATGGATGGTTGCATGGATGCATGCATGGATGCATGCATGGATGCATGGATGCATGGATGCATGGATGCATGGATAGAGATGGTAGATGATAGATAGATAGATAGATAGATAGATAGATAGATAGATAGATAGATAGATAGATAGATGGATGCATGGATGCATGGATGCATGGATGCATGGATGGATGCAGGGATGGATGCAGGGATGCATGGATGAATGGAAGCATGGATGGATGCATGGATGCATGGATGGAGATGGTAGGTAGGTAGGTAGGTAGGTAGGTAGGTAGATAGATGCATGGATGCATGGATGGATGCATGGATGGATAATGGATGCATGGATGCATGGATGCATGGATGCATGGATGCATGGATGCATGGATGCATGGATGGTTGCATGGATGCATGGATGCATGGATGCATGGATGCATGGATGCATGGATGCATGGATGGTTGTATGGATGCATGGATGCATGGATGCATGGATGCATGGATGCATGGATGCATGGATGGATGGATGGATGGATGCATGGATGGATGGATGCATGGATGCAAGGATGCATGGATGGTTGCATGGATGCATGGATGCACGGTTGGATGCATGGATGGATGCATGGATGCATGGATGCACGGATGCATGGATGCATGGATGCACGGATGCACGGATGGTTGCATGGATGCATGGATAGAGATGGTAGATGATAGATAGATAGATAGATAGATAGATAGATAGATAGATAGATAGATGATAGATAGATAGATAGGTAAAGATGCATGGATGCATGGAAGCATGGATGGATGCATGGATGCATGGATGGAGATGGTAGATAGATAGGTAGGTAGGTAGGTAGGTAGGTAGGTAGGTAGGTGGATGGATGGATGGATGGATGGATGGATGGATGGATGCATGCATGGATGGATGGATGCATGGATGGATGCATGGATGCATGGATGCATGGTTGCATGGATGGTTGCATGGTTGCATGGTTGCATGGATGGATGCATGGATGCATGGATGCACGGATGCACGGATGCACGGATGCACGGATGCACGGATGCACGGATGCACGGATGGTTGCATGGTTGCATGCATGGATGCATGCATAGATGCATGCATGGTTGCATGCATGGATGCACGGATGCATGGATAGAGATGGTAGATGATAGATAGATAGATAGATAGATAGATAGATAGATAGATGATAGATAGATAGATAGGTAAAGATGCATGGATGCATGGAAGCATGGATGGATGCATGGATGCATGGATGGAGATGGTAGATAGGTAGGTAGGTAGGTAGGTAGGTAGGTAGGTAGGTGGATGGATGGATGGATGGATGGATGCATGGATGGATGGATGTATGCATGGATGGATGCATGGATGCATGGATGCATGGATGCATGGATGCATGGAAGCATGGAAGGATGCATGGATGCATGGATGGAGATGGTAGATAGGTAGGTAGGTAGGTAGGTAGGTAGGTAGGTAGGTAGGTGGATGGATGGATGGATGGATGGATGGATG
Source organism: Pituophis catenifer annectens (assembly GCF_029215685.1). Classification (NCBI taxonomy): domain Eukaryota; kingdom Metazoa; phylum Chordata; class Lepidosauria; order Squamata; family Colubridae; genus Pituophis; species Pituophis catenifer. The sequence continues at coordinate 81,223,755 of NW_027256885.1, forward strand.
CATGGATGGATGGATGGATGGATGGATGGATGGATGCATGGATGGATGCATTTATGCATGGATGCATGGATGCACGGATGCATGGATGGATGCATGGATGCATGGATGGAGATGTTAGATAGGTAGGTAGGTAGGTAGGTAGGTAGGTAGGTAGGTAGGTAGATGGATGGATGGATGGATGGATGGATGGATGGATGGATGGATGGATGCATGGATGGATGGATGCATGGATGGATGCATGGATGCATGGATGCATGGATGCATGGATGGTTGCATGGTTGCATGGATGCATGGATGCATGGATGCATGGATGCATGGATGGATGCATAGATGGATGCATGGATGCATGGATGGATCCATGGATGCATGGATCCATGGATCCATGGATGCATGGATCCATGGATCCATGGATGCATGGATGCATGGATGCATGGATGCATGGATGCATGCATGGATGCATGGATGCATGGATAGAGATGGTAGATGATAGATAGATAGATAGATAGATAGATAGATAGGTAAAGATGGATGGATGGATACATGGATGCATGGTTGCATGGTTGCATGCATGGATGGTTGTATGGATGCATGGATGCATGCATGGATGCATGGATGCATGGATAGAGATGGCAGATGATAGATAGATAGATAGATAGATAGATAGATAGATGGATGCATGGATGCATGGATGCATGGATGCATGGATGCATGGATGCATGGATGCATGGATGCATGGATGCAGGGATGGATGCAGGGATGCATGGATGAATGGAAGCATGGATGGATGCATGGATGCATGGATGGAGATGGTAGGTAGGTAGGTAGGTAGGTAGGTAGGTAGATAGATGCATGGATGCATGGATGGATGCATGGATGGATAATGGATGCATGGATGCATGGATGCATGGATGCATGGATGCATGGATGCATGGAAGCATGGAAGGATGCATGGATGCATGGATGGAGATGGTAGATAGGTAGGTAGGTAGGTAGGTAGGTAGGTAGGTAGGTAGGTGGATGGATGGATGGATGGATGGATGGATGCATGGATGGATGGATGGATGGATGGATGGATGGATGCATGGATGGATGCATTTATGCATGGATGCATGGATGCACGGATGCATGGATGGATGCATGGATGCATGGATGGAGATGTTAGATAGGTAGGTAGGTAGGTAGGTAGGTAGGTAGGTAGGTAGATGGATGGATGGATGGATGGATGGATGGATGGATGGATGGATGCATGGATGGATGGATGCATGGATGGATGCATGGATGCATGGATGCATGGATGCATGGATGGTTGCATGGTTGCATGGATGCATGGATGCATGGATGCATGGATGCATGGATGGATGCATAGATGGATGCATGGATGCATGGATGGATCCATGGATGCATGGATCCATGGATCCATGGATGCATGGATCCATGGATGCATGGATGCATGGATGCATGGATGCATGGATGCATGCATGGATGCATGGATGCATGGATAGAGATGGTAGATGATAGATAGATAGATAGATAGATAGATAGATAGGTAAAGATGGATGGATGGATGCATGGATGCATGGTTGCATGGTTGCATGCATGGATGGTTGTATGGATGCATGGATGCATGCATGGATGCATGGATGCATGGATAGAGATGGCAGATGATAGATAGATAGATAGATAGATAGATAGATAGATGGATGCATGGATGCATGGATGCATGGATGCATGGATGCATGGATGCATGGATGCATGGATGCATGGATGCAGGGATGGATGCAGGGATGCATGGATGAATGGAAGCATGGATGGATGCATGGATGCATGGATGGAGATGGTAGGTAGGTAGGTAGGTAGGTAGGTAGGTAGATAGATGCATGGATGCATGGATGGATGCATGGATGGATAATGGATGCATGGATGCATGGATGCATGGATGCATGGATGCATGGATGCATGGATGCATGGATGCATGGATGCATGGATGCATGGATGCATGGATGCATGGATGCATGGATGCATGGATGGTTGTATGGATGCATGGATGCATGGATGCATGGATGCATGGATGCATGGATGCATGGATGCATGGATGGATGCATGGATGGATGCATGGATGCATGGATGGATGGATGGATGGATGGATGCATGGATGGATGGATGCATGGATGCAAGGATGCATGGATGGTTGCATGGATGCATGGATGCACGGTTGGATGCATGGATGGATGCATGGATGCATGGATGCACGGATGCATGGATGCACGGATGCACGGATGCACGGATGCACGGATGGTTGCATGGATGCATGGATAGAGATGGTAGATGATAGATAGATAGGTAGGTAGGTAGGTAGGTAGGTAGATAGATAGATGGATGGATGGATGGATGGATGGATGGATGGATGGATGCATGGATGGATGGATGCATGGATGCATGGATGGTTGCATGGATGCATGGATGCATGGATGGATGCATGGATGCATGGATGGAGATGGTAGATAGATAGGTAGGTAGGTAGGTAGGTAGGTAGGTAGGTAGGTGGATGGATGGATGGATGGATGGATGGATGCATGCATGGATGGATGGATGCATGGATGGATGCATGGATGCATGGATGCATGGTTGCATGGATGGTTGCATGGTTGCATGGTTGCATGGATGGATGCATGGATGCATGGATGCATGGATGCACGGATGCACGGATGCACGGATGCACGGATGCACGGATGCACGGATGGTTGCATGGTTGCATGCATGGATGCATGCATGGATGCATGCATGGATGCATGGATGCATGGATAGAGATGGTAGATGATAGATAGATAGATAGATAGATAGATAGGTAAAGATGGATGGATGGAGGCATGGATGGATGCATGGATGGATGGAGGCATGGATGGATGCATGGATGGATGGAGGCATGGATGGATGCATGGATGCATGGATGGATGCACGGATGCATGGATAGAGATGGTAGATGATAGATAGATAGATAGATAGATAGATAGATAGATAGATAGATAGATGATAGATAGATAGATAGGTAAAGATGGATGGATGGATGCATGGATGCATGGTTGCATGGTTGCATGCATGGATGGTTGTATGGATGCATGGATGCATGCATGGATGCATGGATGCATGGATAGAGATGGCAGATGATAGATAGATAGATAGATAGATAGATAGATAGATAGATAGATAGATGATAGATAGATAGATGGATGGATGGATGCATGGATGGATGCATGGATGGATAATGGATGCATGGATGGATGGATGGATGCATGGATGGATGCATGGATGGATGCATGGATGGATGCATGGATGGTTGCATGGTTGCATGGTTGCATGGTTGCATGGATGGATGCATGGATGCATGGATGCATGGATGCACGGATGGTTGTATGGATGCATGGATGCATGGATGCATGGATGCAAAGGATGCAAGGATGTATGGATGGTTGCATGGTTGCATGGTTGCATGGATGCATGGATGCACGGATGGTTGCATGGTTGCATGCATGGATGCATGCATGGATGCATGCATGGATGCATGCATGGATGCATGGATGCATGGATAGAGATGGTAGATGATAGATAGATAGATAGATAGATAGATAGGTAAAGATGGATGGATGGATGCATGGATGGATGGAGGCATGGATGGATGCATGGATGGATGGATGGATGGATGGATGCATGGATGGATGCATGGATGGATGCATGGATGCATGGATGCATGGAAGCATGGATGGATGCATGGATGCATGGATGGAGATGGTAGATAGGTAGGTTGGTAGGTAGGTAGGAAGGTAGGTAGGTACGTAGGTAGGTAGGTAGGTAGGTAGGTAGGTAGGTGGGTGGATGGATGGATGGATGGATGGATGGATGGATGGATGGATGCATGGATGGATGCATGGATGGATGCATGGATGCATGGATGCATGGATGCAAGGATGCATGGATGGTTGCATGGATGGTTGCATGGATGCATGGATGGATGCATGGATGGATGCATGGATGCATGGATGGA
>NW_027256885.1:81235293-81237793 GCF_029215685.1 Pituophis catenifer annectens
ATGCATGGATGGAGATGGTAGATAAGTAGGTAGATAGGTAGGTAGGTAGGTAGGTAGATAGATAGATAGATAGATGGATGGATGGATGGATGGATGGATGGATGGATGGATGGATGGATGCATGGATGCATGGATGCATGGATGCATGGATGCATGGAAGCATGGATGGATGCATGGATGCATGGATGGAGATGGTAGATAAGTAGGTAGATAGGTAGGTAGGTAGGTAGGTAGGTAGATAGATAGATGGATGGATGGATGGATGGATGGATGGATGGATGGATGGATGGATGGATGCATGGATGGATGCATGGATGCATGGATGCATGGATGCATGGATGCATGGATGGTTGCATGGATGCATGGATGCATGGATGCACGGATGGTTGTATGTATGCATGGATGCATGGTTGCATGGTTGCATGCATGGATGCATGCATGGATGCATGGATGCATGGATAGAGATGGCAGATGATAGATAGATAGATAGATAGATAGATAGATAGATAGATAGATAGGTAAAGATGGATGGATGGATGCATGGATGGATGGAGGCATGGATGGATGCATGGATGCATGGATGCATGGATGCATGGAAGCATGCATGGATGCATGGATGCATGGATACACGGATGCACGGATGCACGGATGCACGGATGCACGGATGGTTGCATGGTTGCATGCATGGTTGCATGCATGGATGCATGCATGGTTGCATGCATGGATGCATGGATAGAGATGGTAGATGATAGATAGATAGATAGATAGATAGATAGATAGATAGATAGATAGGTAAAGATGGATGGATGGATGCATGGATGGATGGATGGATGGATGCATGGATGCATGGATGAATGGAAGCATGGATGGATGCATGGATGCATGGATGGAGATGGTAGATAGATAGGTAGGTAGGTAGGTAGGTAGGTAGGTAGGTAGGTGGATGGATGGATGGATGGATGGATGGATGCATGGATGGATGGATGCATGGATGGATGCATGGATGCATGGATGCATGGATGCATGGATGCATGGATGGTTGCATGGATGCATGGATGGATGCATGGATGGATGCATGGATGCATGGATGCACGGATGCACGGATGCATGGATGCATGGATGCATGGATGCATGGATGCACAAATGGTTGCATGGTTGCATGGATAGAGATGGTAGATGATAGATAGATAGATAGATAGATAGATAGATAGATAGATAGATAGATGATAGATAGATAGATAGATAGGTAAAGATGGATGGATGGATGCATGGATGCATGGATGCATGGAAGCATGGATGGATGCATGGATGCATGGATGGAGATGGTAGATAGATAGATAGATAGATAGATAGGTAAAGATGGATGGATGGATGCATGGATGGATGGATGGATGGATGCATGGATGCATGGATGAATGGAAGCATGGATGGATGCATGGATGCATGGATGGAGATGGTAGGTAGGTAGGTAGGTAGGTAGGTAGGTAGATAGATAGATGCATGGATGCATGGATGGATGGATGGATGGATGCATGGATGGATGCATGGGTGGATGGATGCATGGGTGGATGGATGGATGGATGCATGGATGCATGGATGAATGGAAGCATGGATGGATGCATGGATGCATGGATGGAGATGGTAGATAGGTAGGTAGATAGGTAGGTAGGTAGGTAGGTAGGTTGGTAGATAGATAGATGGATGCATGGATGCAAGGATGCATGGATGGTTGCATGGTTGCATGGATGCATGGATGCATGGATGCATGGATGGATGGATGCATGGATGCATGGATGGATGCATGGATGGATGCATGGATGGATGCATGGATGCATGGATGCATGGATGGATGCATGGATGCATGGATGCATGGATGCAAGGATGCATGGATGGTTGCATGGATGCATGGATGCACGGTTGGATGCATGGATGGATGCATGGATGCATGGATGCACGGATGCATGGATGCATGGATGGTTGCATGGATGCATGGATGGATGCATGGATGGATGGATGGATGGATGCATGGATGGATGGAGGCATGGATGCATGGATGGATGGATGGATGGATGGATGGATGCATGGATGCATGGATGCATGGAAGCATGGATGGATGCATGGATGCATGGATGGAGATGGTAGATAAGTAGGTAGATAGGTAGGTAGGTAGGTAGGTAGATAGATAGATAGATGGATGGATGGATGGATGGATGGATGGATGGATGGATGGATGCATGGATGGATGCATGGATGCATGGATGCATGGATGCATGGATGCATGGATGGTTGCATGGATGCATGGATGCATGGATGCATGGATGGATGCATGGATGCACGGATGCATGGATGCACGGATGGTTGCATGGTTGCATGCATGGTTGCATGCATGGATGCATGCATGGTTGCATGCATGGATGCACGGATGCATGGATAGAGATGGTAGATGATAGATAGATAGATAGATAGATAGATAGGTAAAGATGGATGGATGGATGCATGG
>NW_027256885.1:81245293-81257793 GCF_029215685.1 Pituophis catenifer annectens
GCATGGATGGATGCATGGATGCATGGATGGATGGATGCACGGATGGTTGTATGGATGCATGGATGGATGGATGCATGGATGCATGGATGCATGGAAGCATGCATGGATGCATGGATGCACGGATGCACGGATGCATGGATGCATGGATGCACGGATGGTTGCATGGTTGCATGCACGGATGCATGCATGGTTGCATGCATGGATGCATGGATGCATGGATAGAGATGGTAGATGATAGATAGATAGATAGATAGATAGATAGATAGATAGATAGATAGATAGATAGATAAAGATGGATGGATGGAGGCATGGATGGATGCATGGATGGATGGAGGCATGGATGGATGCATGGATGGATGGAGGCATGGATGGAGGCATGGATGCATGGATAGAGATGGCAGATGATAGATAGATAGATAGATAGATAGATAGATAGATAGATAGATAGATAGATAGATGATAGATAGATAGATAGGTAAAGATGGATGGATGGATGCATGGATGCATGGTTGCATGGTTGCATGCATGGATGGTTGTATGGATGCATGGATGCATGCATGGATGCATGGATGCATGGATAGAGATGGCAGATGATAGATAGATAGATAGATAGATAGATAGATAGATAGATAGATAGATAGATAGATGATAGATAGATGGATGGATGGATGGATGCATGGATGGATGCATGGATGGATAATGGATGCATGGATGGATGGATGGATGCATGGATGGATGCATGGATGGATGCATGGATGCAAGGATGCATGGATGGTTGCATGGTTGCATGGTTGCATGGTTGCATGGTTGCATGGATGGATGCATGGATGCATGGATGCATGGATGCACGGATGGTTGTATGGATGCATGGATGCATGGATGCATGGATGCAAAGGATGCAAGGATGCATGGATGGTTGCATGGTTGCATGGTTGCATAGATGCATGGATGCATGGATGGATGGATGCATGGATGCATGGATGGATGCATGGATGCATGGATGGATGGATGCACGGATGGTTGTATGGATGCATGGATGGATGGATGCATGGATGCATGGATGCATGGAAGCATGCATGGATGCATGGATGCACGGATGCACGGATGCATGGATGCATGGATGCACGGATGGTTGCATGGTTGCATGCACGGATGCATGCATGGTTGCATGCATGGATGCATGGATGCATGGATAGAGATGGTAGATGATAGATAGATAGATAGATAGATAGATAGATAGATAGATAAAGATGGATGGATGGAGGCATGGATGGATGCATGGATGGATGGAGGCATGGATGGATGCATGGATGGATGGAGGCATGGATGGAGGCATGGATGCATGGATGGATGCACGGATGCATGGATAGAGATGGTAGATGATAGATAGATAGATAGATAGATAGATAGATAGATAGATAGATAGATAGATAGATGATAGATAGATAGATAGGTAAAGATGGATGGATGGATGCATGGATGCATGGTTGCATGGTTGCATGCATGGATGGTTGTATGGATGCATGGATGCATGCATGGATGCATGGATGCATGGATAGAGATGGCAGATGATAGATAGATAGATAGATAGATAGATAGATAGATAGATAGATAGATGATAGATAGATGGATGGATGGATGGATGCATGGATGGATGCATGGATGGATAATGGATGCATGGATGGATGGATGGATGCATGGATGGATGCATGGATGGATGCATGGATGCAAGGATGCATGGATGGTTGCATGGTTGCATGGTTGCATGGTTGCATGGTTGCATGGATGGATGCATGGATGCATAGATGCATGGATGCACGGATGGTTGTATGGATGCATGGATGCATGGATGCATGGATGCAAAGGATGCAAGGATGCATGGATGGTTGCATGGTTGCATGGTTGCATGGATGCATGGATGCATGGATGCACGGATGGTTGCATGGTTGCATGCATGGATGCATGCATGGATGCATGCATGGATGCATGCATGGATGCATTGATGCATGGATAGAGATGGTAGATGATAGATAGATAGATAGATAGATAGATAGGTAAAGATGGATGGATGGATGCATGGATGGATGGAGGCATGGATGGATGCATGGATGGATGGATGGATGGATGGATACATGGATGGATGCATGGATGGATGCATGGATGCATGGATGCATGGAAGCATGGATGGATGCATGGATGCATGGATGGAGATGGTAGATAGGTAGGTTGGTAGGTAGGTAGGAAGGTAGGTAGGTACGTAGGTAGGTAGGTAGGTAGGTAGGTAGGTAGGTAGGTAGGTAGGTGGGTGGATGGATGGATGGATGGATGGATGGATGGATGGATGCATGGATGGATGCATGGATGGATGCATGGATGCATGGATGCAAGGATGCATGGATGGTTGCATGGATGGTTGCATGGATGCATGGATGGATGCATGGATGGATGCATGGATGCATGGATGCACGGATGCACGGATGCATGGATGCATGGATGCACGGATGCACGGATGCACGGATGGTTGCATGGTTGCATGGATAGAGATGGTAGATGATAGATAGATAGATAGATAGATAGATAGATAGATAGATAGATAGATAGATGATAGATAGATGATAGATAGATAGATAGATAGATAGATAGGTAAAGATGGATGCATGGATGCATGGATGCATGGATGCATGGATGCATGGAAGCATGCATGGATGCATGGATGTATGGATACACGGATGCACGGATGCATGGATGCTTGGATGCACGGATGGTTGCATGGTTGCATGCACGGATGCATGCATGGTTGCATGCATGGATGCATGGATGCATGGATAGACATGGTAGATGATAGATAGATAGATAGATAGATAGATAGATAGGTAGAGATGGATGGATGGAGGCATGGATGGATGCATGGATGGATGGATGCATGGATGGATGCATGGATGGATGCATGGATGGATGCATGGATGCATGGATGCATGGATGGTTGCATGGATGCATGGATGGTTGCATGGATGCATGGATGCATGGATGCATGGATGCATGGATGCATGGATGCATGGATGCATGGATGCATGGATGGATGCATGGATGCATGGTTGCAAGGATGCAAGGATGCAAGGATGCAAGGATGCATGGATGGTTGCATGGATGCATGGATGCATGGATGCATGGATGGATGCATGGATGCATGGATGGATGGATGCACGGATGGTTGTATGGATGCATGGATGGATGGATGCATGGATGCATGGATGCATGGAAGCATGCATGGATGCATGGATGCACGGATGCACGGATGCATGGATGCATGGATGCACGGATGGTTGCATGGTTGCATGCACGGATGCATGCATGGTTGCATGCATGGATGCATGGATGCATGGATAGAGATGGTAGATGGTAGATGATAGATAGATAGATAGATAGATAGATAGATAGATAGATAAAGATGGATGGATGGAGGCATGGATGGATGCATGGATGGATGGAGGCATGGATGGATGCATGGATGGATGGAGGCATGGATGGATGCATGGATGCATGGATGGATGCACGGATGCATGGATAGAGATGGTAGATGATAGATAGATAGATAGATAGATAGATAGATAGATAGATATATAGATAGATAGATGATAGATAGATAGATAGGTAAAGATGGATGGATGGATGCATGGATGGATGGATGCATGGATGGATGCATGGATGGATGCATGGATGGATGCATGGATGGTTGCATGGATGCATGGATGGTTGCATGGATGCATGGATGCATGGATGCATGGATGCATGGATGCATGGATGGTTGTATGGATGCATGGATGCATGGTTGCAAGGATGCAAGGATGCAAGGATGCATGGATGGTTGCATGGATGCATGGATGCATGGATGCATGGATGCATGGATGGATGCATGGATGCATGGATGGATGGATGCACGGATGGTTGTATGGATGCATGGATGGATGGATGCATGGATGCATGGATGCATGGAAGCATGCATGGATGCATGGATGCACGGATGCACGGATGCATGGATGCATGGATGCACGGATGGTTGCATGGTTGCATGCACGGATGCATGCATGGTTGCATGCATGGATGCATGGATGCATGGATAGAGATGGTAGATGATAGATAGATAGATAGATAGATAGATAGATAGATAGATAGATAGATAGATAAAGATGGATGGATGGAGGCATGGATGGATGCATGGATGGATGGAGGCATGGATGGATGCATGGATGGATGGAGGCATGGATGGAGGCATGGATGCATGGATAGAGATGGCAGATGATAGATAGATAGATAGATAGATAGATAGATAGATAGATAGATAGATAGATAGATAGATAGATGATAGATAGATAGATAGGTAAAGATGGATGGATGGATGCATGGATGCATGGTTGCATGGTTGCATGCATGGATGGTTGTATGGATGCATGGATGCATGCATGGATGCATGGATGCATGGATAGAGATGGCAGATGATAGATAGATAGATAGATAGATAGATAGATAGATAGATAGATAGATGATAGATAGATGGATGGATGGATGGATGCATGGATGGATGCATGGATGGATAATGGATGCATGGATGGATGGATGGATGCATGGATGGATGCATGGATGGATGCATGGATGCAAGGATGCATGGATGGTTGCATGGTTGCATGGTTGCATGGTTGCATGGTTGCATGGATGGATGCATGGATGCATGGATGCATGGATGCACGGATGGTTGTATGGATGCATGGATGCATGGATGCATGGATGCAAAGGATGCAAGGATGCATGGATGGTTGCATGGTTGCATGGTTGCATAGATGCATGGATGCATGGATGCACGGATGGTTGCATGGTTGCATGCATGGATGCATGCATGGATGCATGCATGGATGCATGCATGGATGCATTGATGCATGGATAGAGATGGTAGATGATAGATAGATAGATAGATAGATAGATAGGTAAAGATGGATGGATGGATGCATGGATGGATGGAGGCATGGATGGATGCATGGATGGATGGATGGATGGATGGATACATGGATGGATGCATGGATGGATGCATGGATGCATGGATGCATGGAAGCATGGATGGATGCATGGATGCATGGATGGAGATGGTAGATAGGTAGGTTGGTAGGTAGGTAGGAAGGTAGGTAGGTACGTAGGTAGGTAGGTAGGTAGGTAGGTAGGTAGGTAGGTAGGTGGGTGGATGGATGGATGGATGGATGGATGGATGGATGGATGGATGGATGGATGCATGGATGGATGCATGGATGGATGCATGGATGCATGGATGCAAGGATGCATGGATGGTTGCATGGATGGTTGCATGGATGCATGGATGGATGCATGGATGGATGCATGGATGCATGGATGCACGGATGCACGGATGCATGGATGCATGGATGCACGGATGCACGGATGCACGGATGGTTGCATGGTTGCATGGATAGAGATGGTAGATGATAGATAGATAGATAGATAGATAGATAGATAGATAGATAGATGATAGATGATAGATAGATAGATAGATAGATAGGTAAAGATGGATGCATGGATGCATGGATGCATGGATGCATGGATGCATGGATGCATGGAAGCATGCATGGATGCATGGATGTATGGATACACGGATGCACGGATGCATGGATGCTTGGATGCACGGATGGTTGCATGGTTGCATGCACGGATGCATGCATGGTTGCATGCATGGATGCATGGATGCATGGATAGAGATGGTAGATGATAGATAGATAGATAGATAGATAGATAGATAGGTAGAGATGGATGGATGGAGGCATGGATGGATGCATGGATGGATGGATGCATGGATGGATGCATGGATGGATGCATGGATGGATGCATGGATGCATGGATGCATGGATGGTTGCATGGATGCATGGATGGTTGCATGGATGCATGGATGCATGGATGCATGGATGCATGGATGCATGGATGCATGGATGCATGGATGCATGGATGGTTGTATGGATGCATGGATGCATGGTTGCAAGGATGCAAGGATGCATGGATGCATGGATGCATGGATGGATGGATGCACGGATGGATGCATGGATGCATGGATGGATGGATGCATGGATGCATGGATGCATGGAAGCATGCATGGATGCATGGATGCACGGATGCACGGATGCATGGATGCATGGATGCACGGATGGTTGCATGGTTGCATGCACGGATGCATGCATGGTTGCATGCATGGATGCATGGATGCATGGATAGAGATGGTGGATGGTAGATGATAGATAGATAGATAGATAGATAGATAGATAGATAGATAGATAAAGATGGATGGATGGAGGCATGGATGGATGCATGGATGGATGGAGGCATGGATGGATGCATGGATGGATGGAGGCATGGATGGATGCATGGATGCATGGATGGATGCACGGATGCATGGATAGAGATGGTAGATGATAGATAGATAGATAGATAGATAGATAGATAGATAGATAGATAGATGATAGATAGATAGATAGGTAAAGATGGATGGATGGATGCATGGATGCATGGTTGCATGGTTGCATGCATGGATGGTTGTATGGATGCATGGATGCATGCATGGATGCATGGATGCATGGATAGAGATGGCAGATGATAGATAGATAGATAGATAGATAGATAGATAGATAGATAGATAGATAGATGATAGATAGATGGATGGATGGATGGATGGATGGATGCATGGATGGATAATGGATGCATGGATGGATGGATGGATGCATGGATGGATGCATGGATGGATGCATGGATGGATGCATGGATGCAAGGATGCATGGATGGTTGCATGGTTGCATGGTTGCATGGAAGCATGCATGGATGCATGGATGCACGGATGCACGGATGCATGGATGCATGGATGCACGGATGGTTGCATGGTTGCATGCACGGATGCATGCATGGTTGCATGCATGGATGCATGGATGCATGGATAGAGATGGTAGATGATAGATAGATAGATAGATAGATAGATAGATAGATAAAGATGGATGGATGGAGGCATGGATGGATGCATGGATGGATGGAGGCATGGATGGATGCATGGATGGATGGAGGCATGGATGGATGCATGGATGCATGGATGGATGCACGGATGCATGGATAGAGATGGTAGATGATAGATAGATAGATAGATAGATAGATAGATAGATAGATAGATAGATAGATGATAGATAGATAGATAGGTAAAGATGGATGGATGGATGCATGGATGCATGGTTGCATGGTTGCATGCATGGATGGTTGTATGGATGCATGGATGCATGCATGGATGCATGGATGCATGGATAGAGATGGCAGATGATAGATAGATAGATAGATAGATAGATAGATAGATAGATAGATAGATGATAGATAGATGGATGGATGGATGGATGCATGGATGGATGCATGGATGGATAATGGATGCATGGATGGATGGATGGATGCATGGATGGATGCATGGATGGATGCATGGATGCAAGGATGCATGGATGGTTGCATGGTTGCATGGTTGCATGGTTGCATGGATGGATGCATGGATGCATGGATGCATGGATGCACGGATGGTTGTATGGATGCATGGATGCATGGATGGTTGCATGGTTGCATGGTTGCATGGATGCATGGATGCATGGATGCACGGATGGTTGCATGGTTGCATGCATGGATGCATGCATGGATGCATGCATGGATGCATGCATGGATGCATGGATGCATGGATAGAGATGGTAGATGATAGATAGATAGATAGATAGATAGGTAAAGATGGATGGATGGATGCATGGATGGATGGAGGCATGGATGGATGCATGGATGGATGGATGGATGGATGCATGGATGGATGCATGGATGGATGCATGGATGCATGGATAGAGATGGCAGATGATAGATAGATAGATAGATAGATAGATAGATAGATAGATAGATAGATGATAGATAGATGGATGGATGGATGGATGCATGGATGGATGCATGGATGGATAATGGATGCATGGATGGATGGATGGATGGATGGATGGATGCATGGATGGATGCATGGATGCAAGGATGCATGGATGGTTGCATGGTTGCATGGTTGCATGGTTGCATGGTTGCATGGATGGATGCATGGATGCATGGATGCATGGATGCACGGATGGTTGTATGGATGCATGGATGCATGGATGCAAGGATGCAAGGATGCAAGGATGCATGGATAGAGATGGTAGATGATAGATAGATAGATAGATAGATAGATAGGTAGAGATGGATGGATGGAGGCATGGATGGATGCATGGATGGATGGATGCATGGATGGATGCATGGATGGATGCATGGATGGATGCATGGATGCATGGATGCATGGATGGTTGCATGGATGCATGGATGGTTGCATGGATGCATGGATGCATGGATGCATGGATGCATGGATGCATGGATGCATGGATGCATGGATGGTTGTATGGATGCATGGATGCATGGTTGCAAGGATGCAAGGATGCAAGGATGCATGGATGGTTGCATGGATGCATGGATGGATGGATGCACGGATGGATGCATGGATGCATGGATGGATGGATGCATGGATGCATGGATGCATGGATGCATGGAAGCATGCATGGATGCATGGATGCACGGATGCACGGATGCATGGATGCATGGATGCACGGATGGTTGCATGGTTGCATGCACGGATGCATGCATGGTTGCATGCATGGATGCATGGATGCATGGATAGAGATGGTAGATGGTAGATGATAGATAGATAGATAGATAGATAGATAGATAGATAGATAGATAAAGATGGATGGATGGAGGCATGGATGGATGCATGGATGGATGGAGGCATGGATGGATGCATGGATGGATGGAGGCATGGATGGATGCATGGATGCATGGATGGATGCACGGATGCATGGATAGAGATGGTAGATGATAGATAGATAGATAGATAGATAGATAGATAGATAGATAGATAGATGATAGATAGATAGATAGGTAAAGATGGATGGATGGATGCATGGATGCATGGTTGCATGGTTGCATGCATGGATGGTTGTATGGATGCATGGATGCATGCATGGATGCATGGATGCATGGATAGAGATGGCAGATGATAGATAGATAGATAGATAGATAGATAGATAGATAGATAGATAGATGATAGATAGATGGATGGATGGATGGATGGATGGATGCATGGATGGATAATGGATGCATGGATGGATGGATGGATGCATGGATGGATGCATGGATGGATGCATGGATGGATGCATGGATGCAAGGATGCATGGATGGTTGCATGGTTGCATGGTTGCATGGAAGCATGCATGGATGCATGGATGCACGGATGCACGGATGCATGGATGCATGGATGCACGGATGGTTGCATGGTTGCATGCACGGATGCATGCATGGTTGCATGCATGGATGCATGGATGCATGGATAGAGATGGTAGATGATAGATAGATAGATAGATAGATAGATAGATAGATAGATAGATAAAGATGGATGGATGGAGGCATGGATGGATGCATGGATGGATGGAGGCATGGATGGATGCATGGATGGATGGAGGCATGGATGGATGCATGGATGCATGGATGGATGCACGGATGCATGGATAGAGATGGTAGATGATAGATAGATAGATAGATAGATAGATAGATAGATAGATAGATAGATAGATAGATAGATAGATAGATGATAGATAGATAGATAGGTAAAGATGGATGGATGGATGCATGGATGCATGGTTGCATGGTTGCATGCATGGATGGTTGTATGGATGCATGGATGCATGCATGGATGCATGGATGCATGGATAGAGATGGCAGATGATAGATAGATAGATAGATAGATAGATAGATAGATAGATAGATAGATAGATAGATGATAGATAGATGGATGGATGGATGGATGCATGGATGGATGCATGGATGGATAATGGATGCATGGATGGATGGATGGATGCATGGATGGATGCATGGATGGATGCATGGATGCAAGGATGCATGGATGGTTGCATGGTTGCATGGTTGCATGGTTGCATGGATGGATGCATGGATGCATGGATGCATGGATGCATGGATGCACGGATGGTTGTATGGATGCATGGATGCATGGATGCATGGATGCAAAGGATGCAAGGATGCATGGATGGTTGCATGGTTGCATGGATGCATGGATGCATGGATGCACGGATGGTTGCATGGTTGCATGCATGGATGCATGCATGGTTGCATGCATGGATGCATGGATGCATGGATAGAGATGGTAGATGATAGATAGATAGATAGATAGATAGATAGATAGATAGGTAAAGATGGATGGATGGATGCATGGATGGATGGAGGCATGGATGCATGGATGGATGGATGGATGGATGCATGGATGGATGCATGGATGGATGCATGGATGCATGGATGCATGGAAGCATGGATGGATGCATGGATGCATGGATGGAGATGGTAGATAGGTAGGTTGGTAGGTAGGTAGGTACGTAGGTAGGTAGGTAGGTAGGTAGGTAGGTAGGTGGGTGGATGGATGGATGGATGGATGGATGGATGGATGGATGGATGCATGGATGGATGCATGGATGGATGCATGGATGCATGGATGCATGGATGCAAGGATGCATGGATGGTTGCATGGATGGTTGCATGGATGCATGGATGGATGCATGGATGCATGGATGCATGGATGCACGGATGCACGGATGCATGGATGCATGGATGCACGGATGCACGGATGCATGGATGCACGGATGGTTGCATGGTTGCATGCATGGATGCATGCATGGATGCATGCATGGATGCATGGATGCATGGATAGAGATGGTAGATGATAGATAGATAGATAGATAGATAGATAGGTAAAGATGGATGGATGGAGGCATGGATGGATGCATGGATGGATGGATGCATGGATGGATGGAGGCATGGATGGATGCATGGATGCATGGATGGATGCACGGATGCATGGATAGAGATGGTAGATGATAGATAGATAGATAGATAGATAGATAGATAGATAGATAGATAGATAGATAGATAGATATATGATAGATAGATAGATAGGTAAAGATGGATGCATGGATGCATGGATGCATGGTTGCATGGTTGCATGCATGGATGGTTGTATGGATGCATGGATGCATGCATGGATGCATGGATGCATGGATAGAGATGGCAGATGATAGATAGATAGATAGATAGATAGATAGATAGATAGATAGATAGATAGATGATAGATAGATGGATGGATGGATGGATGCATGGATGGATGCATGGATGGATAATGGATGCATGGATGGATGGATGCATGGATGCATGGATGGTTGCATGGATGCATGGATGCACGGATGGATGCATGGATGGATGCATGGATGCACGGATGCATGGATGCACGGATGGTTGCATGGTTGCATGCATGGTTGCATGCATGGATGCATGCATGGTTGCATGCATGGATGCACGGATGCATGGATAGAGATGGTAGATGATAGATAGATAGATAGATAGATAGATAGATAGATAGATAGATAGATAGATGATAGATAGATAGATAGATAGGTAAAGATGGATGGATGGATGCATGGATGCATGGATGCATGGAAGCATGCATGGATGCATGGATGCATGGATACACGGATGCACGGATGCATGGATGCATGGATGCACGGATGGTTGCATGGTTGCATGCACGGATGCATGCATGGTTGCATGCATGGATGCATGGATGCATGGATAGAGATGGTAGATGATAGATAGATAGATAGATAGATAGATAGATAGGTAAAGATGGATGGATGGATGCATGGATGGATGGATGGATGGATGGATGCATGGATGCACGGATGCATGGATGCACGGATGCATGGATGCACGGATGCATGGATGCACGGATGGTTGCATGGTTGCATGCATGGATGCATGCATGGATGCATGCATGGATGCATGCATGGATGCATGGATAGAGATGGTAGATGATAGATAGATAGATAGATAGATAGATAGATAGATAGATAGATAGATAGGTAAAGATGGATGGATGGATGCATGGATGGATGGATGGATGGATGCATGGATGCATGGATGAATGGAAGCATGGATGGATGCATGGATGCATGGATGGAGATGGTAGATAGGTAGGTAGGTAGGTAGGTAGGTAGGTAGGTAGGTAGGTGGATGGATGGATGGATGGATGGATGGATGGATGCATGGATGGATGGATGCATGGATGGATGCATGGATGCATGGATGCACGGATGCACGGATGCATGGATGCATGGATGCATGGATGCACGGATGCATGGATGCATGGATGCACAAATGGTTGCATGGTTGCATGGATAGAGATGGTAGATGATAGATAGATAGATAGATAGATAGATAGATAGATAGATAGATAGATAGATAGATAGATGATAGATAGATAGATAGATAGGTAAAGATGGATGGATGGATGCATGGATGCATGGATGCATGGAAGC
>NW_027256885.1:81262793-81265293 GCF_029215685.1 Pituophis catenifer annectens
ATGCATGGATGGATGCATGGATGCAAGGATGCATGGATGGTTGCATGGATGCATGCATGGTTGCATGCATGGTTGCATGCATGGATGCATGGATGCATGGATAGAGATGGTAGATGATAGATAGATAGATGGATAGATAGATAGGTAAAGATGGATGGATGGATGCATGGATGGATGGAGGCATGGATGCATGGATGGATGGATGGATGGATGGATAGATGGATGGATGGATGGATGGATGCATGCATGGATGGATGCTTGGATGGATGCATGGATGCATGGATGCATGGATGCATGGATGCATGGATGCATGGATGCACGGATGGTTGTATGGATGCATGGATGCATGGATGCATGGATGCAAAGGATGCAAGGATGCATGGATGGTTGCATGGTTGCATGGTTGCATGGATGCATGGATGCATGGATGCATGGATGCATGCATGGTTGCATGCATGGATGCATGCATGGATGCATGCATGGATGCATGCATGGATGCATGGATGCATGGATAGAGATGGTAGATGATAGATAGATAGATAGATAGATAGATAGATAGATAGATAGATAGGTAAAGATGGATGGATGGATGCATGGATGGATGGAGGCATGGATGGATGCATGGATGGATGGATGGATGGATGGATGCATGGATAGAGATGGTAGATGATAGATAGACAGATAGATAAATAGATAGATAGACAGACAGACAGACGGATGCATGGATGAATGGATGGATGGATGGATGGATGCATGGATGGATGCATGGATGCATGGAAGCATGGATGGATGCATGGATGGATGGATGGATGCATGGATGCATGGATACACGGATGCATGGATGCACGGATGCACGGATGCAAGGATGCATGGATGTATGGATGTATGGATGCATGGATGGATGCATGGATGCAAGGATGCATGGATGGTTGCATGGATGCATGGATGCATGGTTGCATGCATGGTTGCATGCATGGTTGCATGCATGGATGCATGGATGCATGGATAGGGATGGTAGATGATAGATAGATAGATAGATAGATAGATAGATAGATAGATAGATAGATAGATAGATAGATAGATAGATAGATAAAGATAGATGGATGGATGCATCGATGGATGGATGGATGGATGCATGGATGCATGGATGAATGGAAGCATGGATGGATGCATGGATGCATGGATGGAGATGGTAGATAGGTAGGTAGATAGGTAGGTAGGTAGGTAGGTAGGTAGGTAGGTAGGTAGGTAGGTAGGTGGGTGGGTGGGTGGATGGATGGATGGATGGATGGATGCATGGATGGATGGATGGATGGATGGATGCATGGATGGATGGATGGATGGATGGATGCATGGATGCATGGATGCATGGATGCAAGGATGCATGGATGCATGGATGCATGGATGCACGGATGCATGGATGCACGGATGCACGGATGCATGGATGCACGGATGCACGGATGGTTGCATGGTTGCATGCATGGATGCATGCATGGTTGCATGCATGGTTGGATGCATGGATGCATGGATGCATGGATAGAGATGGTAGATGATAGATAGATAGATAGGTAAAGATGGATGCATGGATGCATGGATGCATGGATGCATGGTTGCATGGATGGATGGATGGATGGATGGATGGATGCATGGATGGATGCATGGATGAATGCATGGATGGATGCATGGATGGATGCATGGATGCATGGATGGATGCATGGATGGATGCATGGATGCATGGATGCATGGATGCATGGATGCACGGATGGTTGTATGGATGCATGGATGCATGGATGCATGGATGCAAAGGATGCAAGGATGCATGGATGGTTGCATGGTTGCATGGTTGCATGGATGCATGGATGCATGGATGCATGGATGCATGCATGGTTGCATGCATGGATGCATGCATGGATGCATGCATGGATGCATGCATGGATGCATGGATGCATGGATAGAGATGGTAGATGATAGATAGATAGATAGATAGATAGATAGATAGATAGATAGGTAAAGATGGATGGATGGATGCATGGATGGATGGAGGCATGGATGGATGCATGGATGGATGGATGGATGGATGGATGCATGGATGGATGCATGGATGGATGCATGGATGCATGGATGCATGGAAGCATGGATGGATGCATGGATGCATGGATGGAGATGGTAGATAGGTAGGTTGGTAGGTAGGTAGGAAGGTAGGTAGGTACGTAGGTAGGTAGGTAGGTAGGTAGGTAGGTAGGTGGGTGGATGGATGGATGGATGGATGGATGGATGGATGGATGCATGGATGGATGCATGGATGGATGCATGGATGCATGGATGCATGGATGCAAGGATGCATGGATGGTTGCATGGATGGTTGCATGGATGCATGGATGGATGCATGGATGGATGCATGGATGCATGGATGCACGGATGCACGGATGCATGGATGCATGGATGCACGGATGGTTGCATGGTTGCATGGATAGAGATGGTAGATGATAGATAGATAGAT
>NW_027256885.1:81272793-81275293 GCF_029215685.1 Pituophis catenifer annectens
TGGATGCATGGATGCATGGATGCATGGATGGATGCATGGATGCATGGATGGAGATGGTAGATAAGTAGGTAGATAGGTAGGTAGGTAGGTAGGTAGATAGATAGATAGATAGATGGATGGATGGATGGATGGATGCATGGATGGATGGAGGCATGGATGCATGGATGGATGGATGGATGGATGGATGGATGGATGGATGCATGGATGCATGGATGCATGGATGCATGGATGCATGGAAGCATGGATGGATGCATGGATGCATGGATGGAGATGGTAGATAAGTAGGTAGATAGGTAGGTAGGTAGGTAGGTAGGTAGATAGATAGATAGATAGATGGATGGATGGATGGATGGATGGATGGATGGATGGATGGATGGATGCATGGATGGATGCATGGATGCATGGATGCATGGATGCATGGATGCATGGATGGTTGCATGGATGCATGGATGCATGGATGCACGGATGGTTGTATGTATGCATGGATGCATGGTTGCATGGTTGCATGCATGGATGCATGCATGGATGCATGGATGCATGGATAGAGATGGCAGATGATAGATAGATAGATAGATAGATAGATAGGTAAAGATGGATGGATGGATGCATGGATGCATG
Source organism: Pituophis catenifer annectens (assembly GCF_029215685.1). NCBI lineage: Eukaryota > Metazoa > Chordata > Lepidosauria > Squamata > Colubridae > Pituophis > Pituophis catenifer. The sequence goes on from NW_027256885.1 coordinate 81,273,412, forward strand.
GATGCATGGATGCATGGATGCATGGAAGCATGCATGGATGCATGGATGCATGGATACACGGATTCACGGATGCATGGATGCATGGATGCACGGATGCACGGATGCATGGATGCATGGATGCACGGATGGTTGCATGGTTGCATGCACGGATGCATGCATGGTTGCATGCATGGATGCATGGATGCATGGATAGAGATCGTAGATGATAGATAGATAGATAGATAGATAGATAGATAGATAGATAGATAGGTAAAGATGGATGGATGGATGCATGGATGCATGGATGCATGGATGGATGCATGGATGCATGGATGGAGATGGTAGATAAGTAGGTAGATAGGTAGGTAGGTAGGTAGGTAGGTAGATAGATAGATAGATAGATGGATGGATGGATGGATGGATGCATGGATGGATGGAGGCATGGATGCATGGATGGATGGATGGATGGATGGATGGATGGATGCATGGATGCATGGATGCATGGATGCATGGATGCATGGAAGCATGGATGGATGCATGGATGCATGGATGGAGATGGTAGATAAGTAGGTAGATAGGTAGGTAGGTAGGTAGGTAGATAGATAGATAGATGGATGGATGGATGGATGGATGGATGGATGGATGGATGGATGGATGGATGGATGCATGGATGGATGCATGGATGCATGGATGCATGGATGCATGGATGCATGGATGGTTGCATGGATGCATGGATGGATGCATGGATGGATGCATGGATGGATGCATGGATGCACGGATGCATGGATGCACGGATGGTTGCATGGTTGCATGCATGGTTGCATGCATGGATGCATGCATGGTTGCATGCATGGATGCACGGATGCATGGATAGAGATGGTAGATGATAGATAGATAGATAGATAGATAGATAGATAGATAGATAGATAGATAGATAGATAGATAGATGATAGATAGATAGATAGATAGGTAAAGATGGATGGATGGATGCATGGATGCATGGATGCATGGAAGCATGCATGGATGCATGGATGCATGGATACACGGATGCACGGATGCATGGATGCATGGATGCACGGATGGTTGCATGGTTGCATGCACGGATGCATGCATGGTTGCATGCATGGATGCATGGATGCATGGATAGAGATGGTAGATGATAGATAGATAGATAGATAGATAGATAGATAGATAGATAGATAGATAGATGATAGATAGATAGGTAAAGATGGATGGATGGATGCATGGATGCATGGTTGCATGGTTGCATGCATGGATGGTTGTATGGATGCATGGATGCATGCATGGATGCATGGATGCATGGATAGAGATGGCAGATGATAGATAGATAGATAGATAGATAGATAGATAGATAGATAGATAGATGATAGATAGATGGATGGATGGATGGATGCATGGATGGATGCATGGATGGATAATGGATGCATGGATGGATGGATGGATGCATGGATGGATGCATGGATGGATGCATGGATGCAAGGATGCATGGATGGTTGCATGGTTGCATGGTTGCATGGATGGATGCATGGATGCATGGATGCATGGATGCATGGATGCATGGATGCATGGATGCACGGATGGTTGTATGGATGCATGGATGCATGGATGCATGGATGCAAAGGATGCAAGGATGCATGGATGGTTGTATGGATGCATGGATGCATGGATGCATGGATGCATGGATGCATGGATGCATGGATGGATGGATGGATGGTTTGCATGGATGGTTGCATGGATGCATGCATGGATGCATGCATGGATGCATGGATGCATGGATGCATGGATGCATGGATAGAGATGGTAGATGATAGATAGGATAGATAGATAGATAGGATAGATAGATAGATAGATAGATAGATAGATAGATAGATAGATAGCCATG
>NW_027256885.1:81287793-81295293 GCF_029215685.1 Pituophis catenifer annectens
GTAAAGATGGATGGATGGATGCATCGATGGATGGATGGATGGATGCATGGATGAATGGAAGCATGGATGGATGCATGGATGCATGGATAGAGATGGTAGATGATAGATAGATAGATAGATAGATAGATAGATAGATAGATAGGTAAAGATGGATGGATGGATGGATGCATGGATGGATGGATGGATGGATGCATGGATGCATGGATGAATGGAAGCATGGATGGATGCATGGATGCATGGATGGAGATGGTAGATAGATAGATAGGTAGGTAGGTAGGTAGGTAGGTAGATGGATGGATGGATGGATGGATGGATGGATGCATGGATGGATGGATGCATGCATGGATGCATGGATGCATGGATGCATGGTTGCATGGATGGATGCATGGATGCATGGATGCACGGATGGTTGTATGTATGCATGGATGCATGGTTGCATGGTTGCATGCATGGATGCATGCATGGATGCATGGATGCATGGATAGAGATGGCAGATGATAGATAGATAGATAGATAGATAGATAGATAGATAGATAGATAGATAGGTAAAGATGGATGGATGGATGCATGGATGGATGGAGGCATGGATGGATGCATGGATGGATGGATGGATGGATGGATGCATGGATGGATGCATGGATGGATGCATGGATGCATGGATGCATGGAAGCATGGATGGATGCATGGATGCATGGATGGAGATGGTAGATAGGTAGGTTGGTTGGTAGGTAGGTAGGTAGGTAGGTAGGTAGGTAGATGGATGCATGGATGGATCCATGGATGGATGCATGGATGGTTGGATGGATGGATGCATGGATGGATGCATGGATGGATGCATGGATGCACGGATGCATGCATGGATGGATGGATGTATGCATGCATGGATGCATGCTTGGATGGATAGAGATGGTAGATAGATAGATAGATAGATAGATAGATAGATAGATAGATAGATAGATAGATGGATGCATGGATGCATGGATGCATGGATGCATGGATGGATGCATGGATGGATGCATGTATGGATGCATGGATGGATGGATGGATGGATGGATGCATGGATGCATGCATGGATGCATGGATGCATGGATAGAGATGGTAGATGATAGATAGATAGATAGATAGATAGATAGATAGATAGATAGATAAAGATGGATGGATGGATGCATGGATGGATGGATGGATGGATGCATGGATGCATGGTTGCATGCATGGATGCATGGTTGCATGCATGGATGCATGCATGGATGCATGGATAGAGATGGCAGATGATAGATAGATAGATAGATAGATAGATAGATAGATAGGTAAAGATGGATGGATGGATGCATCGATGGATGGATGGATGGATGCATGGATGAATGGAAGCATGGATGGATGCATGGATGCATGGATAGAGATGGTAGATGATAGATAGATAGATAGATAGATAGATAGATAGATAGGTAAAGATGGATGGATGGATGGATGCATGGATGGATGGATGGATGGATGCATGGATGCATGGATGAATGGAAGCATGGATGGATGCATGGATGCATGGATGGAGATGGTAGATAGATAGATAGGTAGGTAGGTAGGTAGGTAGGTAGATGGATGGATGGATGGATGGATGGATGGATGCATGGATGGATGGATGCATGCATGGATGCATGGATGCATGGATGCATGGTTGCATGGATGGATGCATGGATGCATGGATGCACGGATGGTTGTATGTATGCATGGATGCATGGTTGCATGGTTGCATGCATGGATGCATGGATGCATGGATAGAGATGGCAGATGATAGATAGATAGATAGATAGATAGATAGATAGATAGATAGATAGATAGATAGGTAAAGATGGATGGATGGATGCATGGATGGATGGAGGCATGGATGGATGCATGGATGGATGGATGGATGGATGGATGCATGGATGGATGCATGGATGGATGCATGGATGCATGGATGCATGGAAGCATGGATGGATGCATGGATGCATGGATGGAGATGGTAGATAGGTAGGTTGGTTGGTAGGTAGGTAGGTAGGTAGGTAGGTAGGTAGGTAGGTAGATGGATGGATGGATGGATGCATGGATGGATGGATGGATGGATGGATGCATGGATGCATGGATGCATGGATGCATGGATGCAAGGATGCATGGATGGTTGCATGGATGCATGGATGGATGCATGGATGGATGCATGGATGCATGGATGCATGGATGCACGGATGCACGGATGCATGGATGCATGGATGCACGGATGCCTGGATGCACGGATGCACGGATGCACGGATGCAAGGATGCATGGATGGATGGATGGATGGATGCATGGATGGATGCATGGATGCAAGGATGCATGGATGGTTGCATGGATGCATGGATGCATGGATGCATGCATGGTTGCATGCATGGTTGCATGCATGGATGCATGGATGCATGGATAGAGATGGTAGATGATAGATAGATAGATGGATAGATAGATAGGTAAAGATGGATGGATGGATGCATGGATGGATGGAGGCATGGATGCATGGATGGATGGATGGATGGATGGATGGATGGATGGATGGATGCATGCATGGATGGATGCTTGGATGGATGCATGGATGCATGGATGCATGGATGGATGCATGGATAGATGCATGGATGCATGGATGGTTGCATGGATGGATAATGGATGGATGCATAGATGGATGCATGGATGCATGGATGGATGCATGGATGCATGGATAGAGATGGTAGATGATAGATAGACAGATAGATAAATAGATAGATAGACAGACAGACAGACGGATGCATGGATGAATGGATGGATGGATGGATGGATGGATGGAGATGATAGATAGATAGATAGATAGATAGATAGATAGATAGATAGATAGATAGATAGATAGATAGATAGATAGATGGATGCATGGATGGATCCATGGATGGATGCATGGATGGTTGGATGGATGGATGCATGGATGGATGCATGGATGGATGCATGGATGCACGGATGCATGCATGGATGGATGGATGTATGCATGCATGGATGCATGCTTGGATGGATAGAGATGGTAGATAGATAGATAGATAGATAGATAGATAGATAGATAGATAGATAGATAGATGGATGCATGGATGCATGGATGCATGGATGCATGGATGGATGCATGGATGGATGCATGTATGGATGCATGGATGGATGGATGGATGGATGGATGCATGGATGCATGCATGGATGCATGGATGCATGGATAGAGATGGTAGATGATAGATAGATAGATAGATAGATAGATAGATAGATAGATAGATAGATAAAGATGGATGGATGGATGCATGGATGGATGGATGGATGGATGCATGGATGCATGGTTGCATGCATGGATGCATGGTTGCATGCATGGATGCATGCATGGATGCATGGATAGAGATGGCAGATGATAGATAGATAGATAGATAGATAGATAGATAGATAGGTAAAGATGGATGGATGGATGCATCGATGGATGGATGGATGGATGCATGGATGAATGGAAGCATGGATGGATGCATGGATGCATGGATAGAGATGGTAGATGATAGATAGATAGATAGATAGATAGATAGATAGATAGGTAAAGATGGATGGATGGATGGATGCATGGATGGATGGATGGATGGATGCATGGATGCATGGATGAATGGAAGCATGGATGGATGCATGGATGCATGGATGGAGATGGTAGATAGATAGATAGGTAGGTAGGTAGGTAGGTAGGTAGATGGATGGATGGATGGATGGATGGATGGATGCATGGATGGATGGATGCATGCATGGATGCATGGATGCATGGATGCATGGTTGCATGGATGGATGCATGGATGCATGGATGCACGGATGGTTGTATGTATGCATGGATGCATGGTTGCATGGTTGCATGCATGGATGCATGCATGGATGCATGGATGCATGGATAGAGATGGCAGATGATAGATAGATAGATAGATAGATAGATAGATAGATAGATAGATAGATAGATAGATAGGTAAAGATGGATGGATGGATGCATGGATGGATGGAGGCATGGATGGATGCATGGATGGATGGATGGATGGATGGATGCATGGATGGATGCATGGATGGATGCATGGATGCATGGATGCATGGAAGCATGGATGGATGCATGGATGCATGGATGGAGATGGTAGATAGGTAGGTTGGTTGGTAGGTAGGTAGGTAGGTAGGTAGGTAGGTAGGTAGATGGATGGATGGATGGATGCATGGATGGATGGATGGATGGATGGATGCATGGATGCATGGATGCATGGATGCATGGATGCAAGGATGCATGGATGGTTGCATGGATGCATGGATGGATGCATGGATGGATGCATGGATGCATGGATGCATGGATGCACGGATGCACGGATGCATGGATGCATGGATGCACGGATGCCTGGATGCACGGATGCACGGATGCACGGATGCAAGGATGCATGGATGGATGGATGGATGGATGCATGGATGGATGCATGGATGCAAGGATGCATGGATGGTTGCATGGATGCATGGATGCATGGATGCATGCATGGTTGCATGCATGGTTGCATGCATGGATGCATGGATGCATGGATAGAGATGGTAGATGATAGATAGATAGATGGATAGATAGATAGGTAAAGATGGATGGATGGATGCATGGATGGATGGAGGCATGGATGCATGGATGGATGGATGGATGGATGGATGGATGGATGGATGGATGCATGCATGGATGGATGCTTGGATGGATGCTTGGATGGATGCATGGATGCATGGATGGATGCATGGATAGATGCATGGATGCATGGATGGTTGCATGGATGGATAATGGATGGATGCATAGATGGATGCATGGATGCATGGATGGATGCATGGATGCATGGATAGAGATGGTAGATGATAGATAGACAGATAGATAAATAGATAGATAGACAGACAGACAGACGGATGCATGGATGAATGGATGGATGGATGGATGGATGCATGGATGGATGCATGGATGCATGGAAGCATGGATGGATGCATGGATGGATGGATGGATGCATGGATGCATGGATACACGGATGCATGGATGCACGGATGCACGGATGCAAGGATGCATGGATGTATGGATGTATGGATACATGGATGGATGCATGGATGCAAGGATGCATGGATGGTTGCATGGATGCATGGATGCATGGTTGCATGCATGGTTGCATGCATGGTTGCATGCATGGTTGCATGCATGGATGCATGGATGCATGGATAGGGATGGTAGATGATAGATAGATAGATAGATAGATAGATAGATAGATAGATAGATAGATAAAGATAGATGGATGGATGCATCGATGGATGGATGGATGGATGCATGGATGCATGGATGAATGGAAGCATGGATGGATGCATGGATGCATGGATGGAGATGGTAGATAGGTAGGTAGATAGGTAGGTAGGTAGGTAGGTAGGTAGGTAGGTAGGTAGGTAGGTGGGTGGGTGGGTGGATGGATGGATGGATGGATGGATGCATGGATGGATGGATGGATGGATGGATGCATGGATGCATGGATGCATGGATGGAAGGATGCATGGATGCATGGATGCATGGATGCACGGATGCATGGATGCACGGATGCACGGATGCATGGATGCACGGATGCACGGATGGTTGCATGGTTGCATGCATGGATGCATGCATGGTTGCATGCATGGTTGGATGCATGGATGCATGGATGCATGGATAGAGATGGTAGATGATAGATAGATAGATAGGTAAAGATGGATGGATGGATGCATGGATGGATGGAGGCATGGATGCATGGATGGATGCAAGGATGCATGGATGGTTGCATGGTTGCATGGTTGCATGGATGCATGGATGCATGGATGCATGGATGCATGGATGCATGGATGCATGGATGCATGGATGCATGGATGCATGGTTGCATGGATGGATGGATGGATGGATGGATGGATGCATGGATGGATGCATGGATGGATGCATGGATGGATGCATGGATGGATGCATGGATGCATGGATGGATGCATGGATGGATGCATGGATGCATGGATGCATGGATGCATGGATGCACGGATGGTTGTATGGATGCATGGATGCATGGATGCATGGATGCAAAGGATGCAAGGATGCATGGATGGTTGCATGGTTGCATGGTTGCATGGATGCATGGATGCATGGATGCACGGATGGTTGCATGGTTGCATGCATGGATGCATGCATGGATGCATGCATGGATGCATGCATGGATGCATGGATGCATGGATAGAGATGGTAGATGATAGATAGATAGATAGATAGATAGATAGATAGATAGATAGATAGGTAAAGATGGATGGATGGATGCATGGATGGATGGAGGCATGGATGGATGCATGGATGGATGGATGGATGGATGGATGCATGGATGGATGCATGGATGGATGCATGGATGCATGGATGCATGGAAGCATGGATGGATGCATGGATGCATGGATGGAGATGGTAGATAGGTAGGTTGGTAGGTAGGTAGGAAGGTAGGTAGGTACGTAGGTAGGTAGGTAGGTAGGTAGGTAGGTAGGTAGGTAGGTAGGTAGGTAGGTGGGTGGATGGATGGATGGATGGATGGATGGATGGATGGATGCATGGATGGATGCATGGATGGATGCATGGATGCATGGATGCATGGATGCAAGGATGCATGGATGGTTGCATGGATGGTTGCATGGATGCATGGATGGATGCATGGATAGAGATGGTAGATGATAGATAGATAGATAGATAGATAGATAGATAGATAGATAGATAGATGATAGATAGATGATAGATAGATAGATAGATAGATAGATAGGTAAAGATGGATGGATGGATGCATGGATGCATGGATGCATGGATGCATGGAAGCATGCATGGATGCATGGATGTATGGATACACGGATGCACGGATGCATGGATGCATGGATGCACGGATGGTTGCATAGTTGCATGCACGGATGCATGCATGGTTGCATGCATGGATGCATGGATGCATGGATAGAGATGGTAGATGATAGATAGATAGATAGATAGATAGATAGATAGATAGATAGATAGACAGATAGATAGATAGGTAAAGATGGATGGATGTATGCATGGATGGATGGATGGATGGATGCATGGATGAATGGTTGCATGGTTGCATGCATGGATGCATGGATGCACGGATGCACGGATGCATGGATGCATGGATGCACGGATGGTTGCATGGTTGCATGGATAGAGATGGTAGATGATAGATAGATAGATAGATAGATAGATAGATAGATAGATAGATAGATAGATAGATAGATAGATAGATAGATGATAGATAGATGATAGATAGATAGATAGGTAAAGATGGATGGATGGATGCATGGATGCATGGATGCATGGATGCATGGAAGCATGCATGGATGCATGGATGCACGGATGCACGGATGCACGGATGCATGGATGCATGGATGCACGGATGGTTGCATGGTTGCATGCACGGATGCATGCATGG
>NW_027256885.1:81300293-81305293 GCF_029215685.1 Pituophis catenifer annectens
CATGGATGCATGGTTGCATGGTTGCATGCATGGATGCATGCATGGATGCATGGATGCATGGATAGAGATGGCAGATGATAGATAGATAGATAGATAGATAGATAGATAGATAGATAGGTAAAGATGGATGGATGGATGCATGGATGGATGGAGGCATGGATGGATGCATGGATGCATGGATGCATGGATGCATGGAAGCATGCATGGATGCATGGATGCATGGATACACGGATGCACGGATGCATGGATGCATGGATGCACGGATGGTTGCATGGTTGCATGCACGGATGCATGCATGGTTGCATGCATGGATGCATGGATGCATGGATAGAGATCGTAGATGATAGATAGATAGATAGATAGATAGATAGATAGGTAAAGATGGATGGATGGATGCATGGATGCATGGATGCATGGATGGATGCATGGATGCATGGATGGAGATGGTAGATAAGTAGGTAGATAGGTAGGTAGGTAGGTAGGTAGATAGATAGATAGATAGATGGATGGATGGATGGATGGATGCATGGATGGATGGCGGCATGGATGCATGGATGGATGGATGGATGGATGGATGGATGGATGCATGGATGCATGGATGCATGGATGCATGGATGCATGGAAGCATGGATGGATGCATGGATGCATGGATGGAGATGGTAGATAAGTAGGTAGATAGGTAGGTAGGTAGGTAGGTAGGTAGATAGATAGATAGATAGATGGATGGATGGATGGATGGATGGATGGATGGATGGATGGATGGATGGATGCATGGATGGATGCATGGATGCATGGATGCATGGATGCATGGATGCATGGATGGTTGCATGGATGCATGGATGCATGGATGGATGCATGGATGGATGCATGGATGCACGGATGCATGGATGCATGGATGGTTGCATGGATGCATGGATGCATGGATGGATGCATGGATGCATGGATGGATGCATGGATGGATGCATGGATGCACGGATGCATGGATGCACGGATGGTTGCATGGTTGCATGCATGGTTGCATGCATGGATGCATGCATGGTTGCATGCATGGATGCACGGATGCATGGATAGAGATGGTAGATGATAGATAGATAGATAGATAGATAGATAGATAGATAGATAGATAGATAGATGATAGATAGATAGATAGATAGGTAAAGATGGATGCATGGATGCATGGATGCATGGATGCATGGAAGCATGCATGGATGCATGGATGCATGGACACACGGATGCACGGATGCATGGATGCATGGATGCACGGATGGTTGCATGGTTGCATGCACGGATGCATGCATGGTTGCATGCATGGATGCATGGATGCATGGATAGAGATGGTAGATGATAGATAGATAGATAGATAGATAGATAGGTAAAGATGGATGGATGGATGCATGGATGGATGGATGGATGGATGCATGGATGCATGGATGAATGGAAGCATGGATGGATGCATGGATGCATGGATGGAGATGGTAGATAGATAGGTAGGTAGGTAGGTACGTAGGTAGGTAGGTGGATGGATGGATGGATGGATGGATGCACGGATGCATGGATGCACGGATGCATGGATGCACGGATGCATGGATGCACGGATGGTTGCATGGTTGCATGCATGGATGCATGCATGGATGCATGCATGGATGCATGCATGGATGCATGCATGGATGCATGGATAGAGATGGTAGATCATAGATAGATAGATAGATAGATAGATAGATAGATAGATAGATAGGTAAAGATGGATGGATGGATGCATGGATGGATGGATGGATGGATGCATGGATGCATGGATGAATGGAAGCATGGATGGATGCATGGATGCATGGATGGAGATGGTAGATAGATAGGTAGGTAGGTAGGTAGGTAGGTAGGTAGGTAGGTAGGTAGATGGATGGATGGATGGATGGATGGATGCATGGATGGATGGATGCATGCATGGATGCATGGATGCATGGATGCATGGTTGCATGGATGGATGCATGGATGCATGGATGCACGGATGGTTGTATGTATGCATGGATGCATGGATGCATGCATGGATGCATGCATGGATGCATGGATGCATGGATAGAGATGGCAGATGATAGATAGATAGATAGATAGATAGATAGATAGATAGATAGATAGATAGATAGGTAAAGATGGATGGATGGATGCATGGATGGATGGATGGATGGATGGATGCATGGATGGATGCATGGATGCAAGGATGCATGGATGGTTGCATGGTTGCATGGATGGATGCATGGATGCATGGATGCATGGATGCATGGATGCACGGATGGTTGCATGGTTGCATGGATAGAGATGGTAGATGATAGATAGATAGATAGATAGATAGATAGATAGATAGATAGATAGATAGATAGATAGATGATAGATAGATAGATAGGTAAAGATGGATGGATGGAGGCATGGATGGATGCATGGATGGATGGATGCATGGATGGATGCATGGATGGATGCATGGATGGATGCATGGATGCATGGATGCATGGATGGTTGCATGGATGCATGGATGGTTGCATGGATGCATGGATGGTTGCATGGATGCATGGATGCATGGATGCATGGATGCATGGATGGTTGTATGGATGCATGGATGCATGGTTGCAAGGATGCAAGGATGCAAGGATGCATGGATGGTTGCATGGATGCATGGATGCATGGATGCATGGATGCAGGGATGGATGCAGGGATGCATGGATGAATGGAAGCATGGATGGATGCATGGATGCATGGATGGAGATGGTAGGTAGGTAGGTAGGTAGGTAGGTAGGTAGATAGATGCATGGATGCATGGATGGATGCATGGATGGATAATGGATGGATGGATGCATGGATGCATGGATGCATGGATGCATGGATGCATGGATGCATGGATGCATGGATGCATGGATGCATGGATGCATGGATGCATGGATGCATGGATGCATGGATGGTTGTATGGATGCATGGATGCATGGATGCATGGATGCATGGATGCATGGATGCATGGATGGATGCATGGATGGATGCATGGATGCATGGATGGATGGATGGATGGATGGATGCATGGATGGATGGATGCATGGATGCAAGGATGCATGGATGGTTGCATGGATGCATGGATGCACGGTTGGATGCATGGATGGATGCATGGATGCATGGATGCACGGATGCATGGATGCACGGATGCACGGATGCACGGATGCACGGATGGTTGCATGGATGCATGGATAGAGATGGTAGATGATAGATAGATAGATAGGTAGGTAGGTAGGTAGGTAGGTAGATAGATAGATGGATGGATGGATGGATGGATGGATGGATGGATGGATGGATGCATGGATGGATGGATGCATGGATGCATGGATGGTTGCATGGATGCATGGATGCATGGATGGATGCATGGATGCATGGATGGAGATGGTAGATAGATAGGTAGGTAGGTAGGTAGGTAGGTAGGTAGGTGGATGGATGGATGGATGGATGGATGGATGCATGCATGGATGGATGGATGCATGGATGGATGCATGGATGCATGGATGCATGGTTGCATGGATGGTTGCATGGTTGCATGGTTGCATGGATGGATGCATGGATGCATGGATGCATGGATGCACGGATGCACGGATGCACGGATGCACGGATGCACGGATGCACGGATGGTTGCATGGTTGCATGCATGGATGCATGCATGGATGCATGCATGGATGCATGGATGCATGGATAGAGATGGTAGATGATAGATAGATAGATAGATAGATAGATAGGTAAAGATGGATGGATGGAGGCATGGATGGATGCATGGATGGATGGAGGCATGGATGGATGCATGGATGGATGGAGGCATGGATGGATGCATGGATGCATGGATGGATGCACGGATGCATGGATAGAGATGGTAGATGATAGATAGATAGATAGATAGATAGATAGATAGATAGATAGATAGATAGATGATAGATAGATAGATAGGTAAAGATGGATGGATGGATGCATGGATGCATGGTTGCATGGTTGCATGCATGGATGGTTGTATGGATGCATGGATGCATGCATGGATGCATGGATGCATGGATAGAGATGGCAGATGATAGATAGATAGATAGATAGATAGATAGATAGATAGATAGATAGATAGATAGATGATAGATAGATGGATGGATGGATGGATGCATGGATGGATGCATGGATGGATAATGGATGCATGGATGGATGGATGGATGCATGGATGGATGCATGGATGGATGCATGGATGGATGCATGGATGGTTGCATGGTTGCATGGTTGCATGGTTGCATGGATGGATGCATGGATGCATGGATGCATGGATGCACGGATGGTTGTATGGATGCATGGATGCATGGATGCATGGATGCAAAGGATGCAAGGATGTATGGATGGTTGCATGGTTGCATGGTTGCATGGATGCATGGATGCACGGATGGTTGCATGGTTGCATGCATGGATGCATGCATGGATGCATGCATGGATGCATGCATGGATGCATGGATGCATGGATAGAGATGGTAGATGATAGATAGATAGATAGATAGATAGATAGGTAAAGATGGATGGATGGATGCATGGATGGATGGAGGCATGGATGGATGCATGGATGGATGGATGGATGGATGGATGCATGGATGGATGCATGGATGGATGCATGGATGCATGGATGCATGGAAGCATGGATGGATGCATGGATGCATGGATGGAGATGGTAGATAGGTAGGTTGGTAGGTAGGTAGGAAGGTAGGTAGGTACGTAGGTAGGTAGGTAGGTAGGTAGGTAGGTAGGTGGGTGGATGGATGGATGGATGGATGGATGGATGGATGGATGGATGCATGGATGGATGCATGGATGGATGCATGGATGCATGGATGCATGGATGCAAGGATGCATGGATGGTTGCATGGATGGTTGCATGGATGCATGGATGGATGCATGGATGGATGCATGGATGCATGGATGGATGGATGCATGGATGGATGGATGCATGGATGGATGGA
>NW_027256885.1:81307793-81335293 GCF_029215685.1 Pituophis catenifer annectens
ATAGATAGATAGATAGATAGGGAGATGATAGATAGATAGATAGATAGATAGATAGATAGATAGATAGATAGATAGATAGATGGATGCATGGATGGATGCATGGATGCATGGATGCTTGGATGGATGGATAGAGATGGTAGATAGATAGATAGATAGATAGATAGATAGATAGATAGATAGATAGACAGAGAGAGAGAGACAGACAGATGGATGCATGGACGAATGGATGGATGGATTCATGGATGGATGGATAGAGATGATAGATAGATAGATAGATAGATAGATAGATAGATAGATAGATAGATAGATAGATAGATAGATAGATAGATGGATGCATGGATGGATCCATGGATGGATGCATGGATGGTTGGATGGATGGATGCATGGATGGATGCATGGATGGATGCATGGATGCACGGATGCATGCATGGATGGATGGATGTATGCATGCATGGATGCATGCTTGGATGGATAGAGATGGTAGATAGATAGATAGATAGATAGATAGATAGATAGATAGATAGATAGATAGATAGATGGATGCATGGATGCATGGATGCATGGATGCATGGATGGATGCATGGATGGATGCATGTATGGATGCATGGATGGATGGATGGATGGATGGATGCATGGATGCATGCATGGATGCATGGATGCATGGATAGAGATGGTAGATGATAGATAGATAGATAGATAGATAGATAGATAGATAGATAGATAGATAAAGATGGATGGATGGATGCATGGATGGATGGATGGATGGATGCATGGATGCATGGTTGCATGCATGGATGCATGGTTGCATGCATGGATGCATGCATGGATGCATGGATAGAGATGGCAGATGATAGATAGATAGATAGATAGATAGATAGATAGATAGATAGATAGGTAAAGATGGATGGATGGATGCATCGATGGATGGATGGATGGATGCATGGATGCATGGATGAATGGAAGCATGGATGGATGCATGGATGCATGGATAGAGATGGTAGATGATAGATAGATAGATAGATAGATAGATAGATAGATAGGTAAAGATGGATGGATGGATGGATGCATGGATGGATGGATGGATGGATGCATGGATGCATGGATGAATGGAAGCATGGATGGATGCATGGATGCATGGATGGAGATGGTAGATAGATAGATAGGTAGGTAGGTAGGTAGGTAGGTAGGTAGGTAGATGGATGGATGGATGGATGGATGGATGGATGCATGGATGCACGGATGGTTGCATGGTTGCATGCACGGATGCATGCATGGTTGCATGCATGGATGCATGGATGCATGGATAGAGATGGTAGATGATAGATAGATAGATAGATAGATAGATAGATAGATAGATAGATAGATAGGTAAAGATGGATGGATGGAGGCATGGATGGATGCATGGATGGATGGATGCATGGATGGATGCATGGATGGATGCATGGATGGATGCATGGATGCATGGATGCATGGATGCATGGATGGTTGCATGGATGCATGGATGGTTGCATGGATGGATGCATGGATGGATGCATGGATGCACGGATGCATGCATGGATGCATGGATGGAGATGGTAGCTAGATAGATAGATAGATAGATAGGTAAAGATGGATGGATGGATGCATGGATGGATGGATGGATGGATGCATGGATGCATGGATGAATGGAAGCATGGATGGATGCATGGATGCATGGATGGAGATGGTAGGTAGGTAGGTAGGTAGGTAGGTAGATAGATAGATGCATGGATGCATGGATGGATGGATGGATGGATGCATGGATGGATGCATGGGTGGATGGATGCATGGGTGGATGGATGGATGGATGCATGGATGCATGGATGAATGGAAGCATGGATGGATGCATGGATGCATGGATGGAGATGGTAGATAGGTAGGTAGATAGGTAGGTAGGTAGGTAGGTTGGTAGATAGATAGATGGATGCATGGATGCAAGGATGCATGGATGGTTGCATGGTTGCATGGATGCATGGATGCATGGATGGATGCATGGATGGATGCATGGATGCATGGATGCATGGATGCACGGATGCACGGATGCATGGATGCATGGATGCACGGATGCCTGGATGCACGGATGCACGGATGCATGGATGGATGCATGGATGCATGGATGGAGATGGTAGATAAGTAGGTAGATAGGTAGGTAGGTAGGTAGGTAGGTAGATAGATAGATAGATGGATGGATGGATGGATGGATGGATGGATGGATGGATGGATGGATGGATGCATGGATGGATGCATGGATGCATGGATGCATGGATGCATGGATGCATGGATGGTTGCATGGATGGATGCATGGTTGCATGGATGCATGGATGGTTGCATGGATGCATGGATGCATGGATGGATGCATGGATGCATGGATGCACGGATGCATGGATGCATGGATGCACGGATGGTTGCATGGTTGCATGCATGGATGCATGCATGGTTGCATGCATGCTTCCATGCATGGATGCATGGATGCATGGATAGAGATTGTAGATGATAGATAGATAGATGATAGATAGATAGATAGATAGATAGATAGATAGATAGATAGATAGATAGATAGGTAAAGATGGATGGATGGATGCATGGATGGATGGATGGATGGATGGATGGATGGATGGATGGATGGATGGATGCATGGATGGATGCATGGATGGATGCATGGTTGCATGGATGCATGGATGGTTGCATGGATGCATGGATGCATGGATGGATGCATGGATGCATGGATGCACGGATGCATGGATGCATGGATGCACGGATGGTTGCATGGATGCATGGATGGATGGATGGATGGATGGATGCATGGATGCATGGATGCATGGATGCATGGAAGCATGGAAGCATGGATGGATGCATGGATGCATGGATGGAGATGGTAGACAAGTAGGTAGGTCGGTAGGTAGGTAGGTAGATAGGTGGATGGATGGATGGATGGATGGATGCATGGATGGATGGATGCATGGATGCATGGATGCATGGATGCATGAATGCATGGATGGTTGCATGGATGCATGGATGGATGCATGGATGCATGGATGCACGGATGCATGGATGCACGGATGCATGGATGCACGGATGCATGGATGCACGGATGCACGGATGCACGGATGCACGGATGGTTGCATGGTTGCATGCATGGTTGCATGCATGGATGCATGCATGGTTGCATGCATGGATGCATGGATAGAGATGGTAGATGATAGATAGATAGATAGATAGATAGATAGATAGATAGATAGGTAAAGATGGATGGATGGATGCATGGATGGATGGATGGATGGATGCATGGATGCATGGATGAATGGAAGCATGGATGGATGCATGGATGCATGGATGGAGATGGTAGATAGATAGGTAGGTAGGTAGGTAGGTAGGTAGGTAGGTAGGTAGATGGATGGATGGATGGATGGATGGATGCATGGATGGATGGATGCATGCATGGATGCATGGATGCATGGATGCATGGTTGCATGGATGGATGCATGGATGCATGGATGCACGGATGGTTGTATGTATGCATGGATGCATGGTTGCATGGATGCATGCATGGATGGAGGCATGGATGGATGCATGGATGGATGGATGGATGGATGGATGCATGGATGGATGCATGGATGGATGCATGGATGCATGGAAGCATGGAAGCATGGATGGATGCATGGATGCATGGATGGAGATGGTAGGTAGGTAGGTAGGTAGGTAGGTGGGTGGATGGATGGATGGATGGATGGATGGATGGATGGATGGATGCATGGATGGATGCATGGATGGATGCATGGATGCATGGATGCATGGATGCAAGGATGCATGGATGGTTGCATGGATGGTTGCATGGATGCATGGATGGATGCATGGATGGATGCATGGATGCATGGATGGATGGATGCATGGATGGATGGATGCATGGATGGATGGATGCATGGATGCATGGATGCATGGATGCATGGATGCATGGATGGATGGATGGATGGATGCATGAATGGATGCATGGATGGATGTATGGATGGATGCATGGATGCATGGATGCATGGATGGATGCATGGATGGATGGATGGATGCATGGATGGATGGATGCATGGATGGAGATGGTAGATAGATAGATAGATAGATAGATAGATAGATAGATAGATAGATAGATAGATGGATGGATGCATGGATGCAAGGATGCATGGATGGTTGCATGGTTGCATGGTTGCATGGTTGCATGGATGGATGCATGGATGCATGGATGCATGGATGCACGGATGGTTGTATGGATGCATGGATGCATGGATGCATGGATGCAAAGGATGCAAGGATGCATGGATGGTTGCATGGTTGCATGGTTGCATGGATGCATGGATGCATGGATGCACGGATGGTTGCATGGTTGCATGCATGGATGCATGCATGGATGCATGCATGGATGCATGCATGGATGCATGGATGCATGGATAGAGATGGTAGATGATAGATAGATAGATAGATAGATAGATAGATAGGTAAAGATGGATGGATGGATGCATGGATGGATGGAGGCATGGATGGATGCATGGATGGATGGATGGATGGATGCATGGATGGATGCATGGATGGATGCATGGATGCATGGATGCATGGAAGCATGGATGGATGCATGGATGCATGGATGGAGATGGTAGATAGGTAGGTTGGTAGGTAGGTAGGAAGGTAGGTAGGTACGTAGGTAGGTAGGTAGGTAGGTAGGTAGGTAGGTAGATAGGTAGGTAGGTAGGTGGGTGGATGGATGGATGGATGGATGGATGGATGGATGCATGGATGGATGCATGGATGGATGCATGGATGCATGGATGCATGGATGCAAGGATGCATGGATGGTTGCATTGATGGTTGCATGGATGCATGGATGGATGCATGGATGGATGCATGGATGCATGGATGCACGGATGCATGGATGCATGGATGCACGGATGCACGGATGCATGGATGCATGGATGCACGGATGGTTGCATGGTTGCATGGATAGAGATGGTAGATGATAGATAGATAGATAGATAGATAGATAGATAGATAGATAGATAGATAGATAGATAGATAGATGATAGATAGATGATAGATAGATAGATAGGTAAAGATGGATGGATGGATGCATGGATGCATGGATGCATGGATGCATGGAAGCATGCATGGATGCATGGATGCATGGATGCACGGATGCACGGATGCACGGATGCATGGATGCATGGATGCACGGATGGTTGCATGGTTGCATGCACGGATGCATGCATGGTTGCATGCGTGGATGCATGGATGCATGGATAGAGATGGTAGATGATAGATAGATAGATAGATAGATAGATAGGTAAAGATGGATGGATGGAGGCATGGATGGATGCATGGATGGATGGATGCATGGATGGATGCATGGATGGATGCATGGATGGATGCATGGATGGTTGCATGGATGCATGGATGGTTGCATGGATGCATGGATGCATGGATGCATGGATGCATGGATGCATGGATGGTTGTATGGATGCATGGATGCATGGTTGCAAGGATGCAAGGATGCAAGGATGCATGGATGGTTGCATGGATGCATGGATGCATGGATGCATGGATGCATGGATGGATGCATGGATGCATGGATGGATGGATGCACGGATGGTTGTATGGATGCATGGATGCATGGATGGATGGATGCATGGATGCATGGAAGCATGCATGGATGCATGGATGCACGGATGCACGGATGCATGGATGCATGGATGCACGGATGGTTGCATGGTTGCATGCACGGATGCATGCATGGTTGCATGCATGGATGCATGGATGCATGGATAGAGATGGTAGATGATAGATAGATAGATAGATAGATAGATAGATAGATAGATAGATAGATAGATAAAGATGGATGGATGGAGGCATGGATGGATGCATGGATGGATGGAGGCATGGATGGATGCATGGATGGATGGAGGCATGGATGGAGGCATGGATGCATGGATAGAGATGGCAGATGATAGATAGATAGATAGATAGATAGATAGATAGATAGATAGATAGATAGATAGATAGATGATAGATAGATAGATAGGTAAAGATGGATGGATGGATGCATGGATGCATGGTTGCATGGTTGCATGCATGGATGGTTGTATGGATGCATGGATGCATGCATGGATGCATGGATGCATGGATAGAGATGGCAGATGATAGATAGATAGATAGATAGATAGATAGATAGATAGATAGATGATAGATAGATGGATGGATGGATGGATGCATGGATGGATGCATGGATGGATAATGGATGCATGGATGGATGGATGGATGCATGGATGGATGCATGGATGGATGCATGGATGCAAGGATGCATGGATGGTTGCATGGTTGCATGGTTGCATGGTTGCATGGATGGATGCATGGATGCATGGATGCATGGATGCATGGATGCACGGATGGTTGTATGGATGCATGGATGCATGGATGCATGGATGCAAAGGATGCAAGGATGCATGGATGGTTGCATGGTTGCATGGTTGCATAGATGCATGGATGCATGGATGCATGGATGCATGGATGCATGGATGGATGCATGGATGCATGGATGGATGGATGCACGGATGGTTGTATGGATGCATGGATGGATGGATGCATGGATGCATGGATGCATGGAAGCATGCATGGATGCATGGATGCACGGATGCACGGATGCATGGATGCATGGATGCACGGATGGTTGCATGGTTGCATGCACGGATGCATGCATGGTTGCATGCATGGATGCATGGATGCATGGATAGAGATGGTAGATGATAGATAGATAGATAGATAGATAGATAGATAGATAGATAAAGATGGATGGATGGAGGCATGGATGGATGCATGGATGGATGGAGGCATGGATGGATGCATGGATGGATGGAGGCATGGATGGAGGCATGGATGCATGGATGGATGCACGGATGCATGGATAGAGATGGTAGATGATAGATAGATAGATAGATAGATAGATAGATAGATAGATAGATAGATGATAGATAGATAGATAGGTAAAGATGGATGGATGGATGCATGGATGCATGGTTGCATGGTTGCATGCATGGATGGTTGTATGGATGCATGGATGCATGCATGGATGCATGGATGCATGGATAGAGATGGCAGATGATAGATAGATAGATAGATAGATAGATAGATAGATAGATAGATAGATGATAGATAGATGGATGGATGGATGGATGCATGGATGCATGGATGGATGCATGGATGGATAATGGATGCATGGATGGATGGATGGATGCATGGATGGATGCATGGATGGATGCATGGATGCAAGGATGCATGGATGGTTGCATGGTTGCATGGTTGCATGGTTGCATGGTTGCATGGATGGATGCATGGATGCATGGATGCATGGATGCACGGATGGTTGTATGGATGCATGGATGCATGGATGCATGGATGCAAAGGATGCAAGGATGCATGGATGGTTGCATGGTTGCATGGTTGCATAGATGCATGGATGCATGGATGCACGGATGGTTGCATGGTTGCATGCATGGATGCATGCATGGATGCATGCATGGATGCATGCATGGATGCATTGATGCATGGATAGAGATGGTAGATGATAGATAGATAGATAGATAGATAGATAGGTAAAGATGGATGGATGGATGCATGGATGGATGGAGGCATGGATGGATGCATGTATGGATGGATGGATGGATGGATACATGGATGGATGCATGGATGGATGCATGGATGCATGGATGCATGGAAGCATGGATGGATGCATGGATGCATGGATGGAGATGGTAGATAGGTAGGTTGGTAGGTAGGTAGGAAGGTAGGTAGGTACGTAGGTAGGTAGGTAGGTAGGTAGGTAGGTAGGTAGGTAGGTGGGTGGATGGATGGATGGATGGATGGATGGATGGATGGATGGATGGATGGATGCATGGATGGATGCATGGATGGATGCATGGATGCATGGATGCAAGGATGCATGGATGGTTGCATGGATGGTTGCATGGATGCATGGATGGATGCATGGATGGATGCATGGATGCATGGATGCACGGATGCACGGATGCATGGATGCATGGATGCACGGATGCACGGATGCACGGATGGTTGCATGGTTGCATGGATAGAGATGGTAGATGATAGATAGATAGATAGATAGATAGATAGATAGATAGATAGATAGATGATAGATAGATGATAGATAGATAGATAGATAGATAGATAGGTAAAGATGGATGCATGGATGCATGGATGCATGGATGCATGGATGCATGGAAGCATGCATGGATGCATGGATGTATGGATACACGGATGCACGGATGCATGGATGCTTGGATGCACGGATGGTTGCATGGTTGCATGCACGGATGCATGCATGGTTGCATGCATGGATGCATGGATGCATGGATAGAGATGGTAGATGATAGATAGATAGATAGATAGATAGATAGATAGATAGATAGATAGATAGATAGATAGATAGATAGATGATAGATAGATAGATAGGTAAAGATGGATGGATGGATGCATGGATGCATGGTTGCATGGTTGCATGCATGGATGGTTGTATGGATGCATGGATGCATGGATGCATGGATGCATGGATGCATGGATGCATGGATGGTTGCATGGATGCATGGATGCATGGATGGATGCATGGATGGATGCATGGATGCACGGATGCATGGATGCATGGATGGTTGCATGGATGCATGGATGCATGGATGGATGCATGGATGCATGGATGGATGCATGGATGGATGCATGGATGCACGGATGCATGGATGCACGGATGGTTGCATGGTTGCATGCATGGTTGCATGCATGGATGCATGCATGGTTGCATGCATGGATGCACGGATGCATGGATAGAGATGGTAGATGATAGATAGATAGATAGATAGATAGATAGATAGATAGATAGATAGATGATAGATAGATAGATAGATAGGTAAAGATGGATGCATGGATGCATGGATGCATGGATGCATGGAAGCATGCATGGATGCATGGATGCATGGACACACGGATGCACGGATGCATGGATGCATGGATGCACGGATGGTTGCATGGTTGCATGCACGGATGCATGCATGGTTGCATGCATGGATGCATGGATGCATGGATAGAGATGGTAGATGATAGATAGATAGATAGATAGATAGATAGGTAAAGATGGATGGATGGATGCATGGATGGATGGATGGATGGATGCATGGATGCATGGATGAATGGAAGCATGGATGGATGCATGGATGCATGGATGGAGATGGTAGATAGATAGGTAGGTAGGTAGGTACGTAGGTAGGTAGGTGGATGGATGGATGGATGGATGGATGCACGGATGCATGGATGCACGGATGCATGGATGCACGGATGCATGGATGCACGGATGGTTGCATGGTTGCATGCATGGATGCATGCATGGATGCATGCATGGATGCATGCATGGATGCATGCATGGATGCATGGATAGAGATGGTAGATCATAGATAGATAGATAGATAGATAGATAGATAGATAGATAGGTAAAGATGGATGGATGGATGCATGGATGGATGGATGGATGGATGCATGGATGCATGGATGAATGGAAGCATGGATGGATGCATGGATGCATGGATGGAGATGGTAGATAGATAGATAGGTAGGTAGGTAGGTAGGTAGGTAGGTAGGTAGGTAGATGGATGGATGGATGGATGGATGGATGCATGGATGGATGGATGCATGCATGGATGCATGGATGCATGGATGCATGGTTGCATGGATGGATGCATGGATGCATGGATGCACGGATGGTTGTATGTATGCATGGATGCATGGATGCATGCATGGATGCATGCATGGATGCATGGATGCATGGATAGAGATGGCAGATGATAGATAGATAGATAGATAGATAGATAGATAGATAGATAGATAGATAGGTAAAGATGGATGGATGGATGCATGGATGGATGGATGGATGGATGGATGCATGGATGGATGCATGGATGCAAGGATGCATGGATGGTTGCATGGTTGCATGGATGGATGCATGGATGCATGGATGCATGGATGCATGGATGCACGGATGGTTGCATGGTTGCATGGATAGAGATGGTAGATGATAGATAGATAGATAGATAGATAGATAGATAGATAGATAGATAGATAGATAGATAGATAGATGATAGATAGATAGATAGGTAAAGATGGATGGATGGAGGCATGGATGGATGCATGGATGGATGGATGCATGGATGGATGCATGGATGGATGCATGGATGGATGCATGGATGCATGGATGCATGGATGGTTGCATGGATGCATGGATGGTTGCATGGATGCATGGATGGTTGCATGGATGCATGGATGCATGGATGCATGGATGCATGGATGGTTGTATGGATGCATGGATGCATGGTTGCAAGGATGCAAGGATGCAAGGATGCATGGATGGTTGCATGGATGCATGGATGCATGGATGCATGGATGGATGCATGGATGCATGGATGGATGGATGCACGGATGGTTGTATGGATGCATGGATGGATGGATGCATGGATGCATGGATGCATGGAAGCATGCATGGATGCATGGATGCACGGATGCACGGATGCATGGATGCATGGATGCACGGATGGTTGCATGGTTGCATGCATGGATGCATGCATGGTTGCATGCATGGATGCATGGATGCATGGATAGAGATGGTAGATGATAGATAGATAGATAGATAGATAGATAGATAGATAGATAGATAAAGATGGATGGATGGAGGCATGGATGGATGCATGGATGGATGGAGGCATGGATGGATGCATGGATGGATGGAGGCATGGATGGATGCATGGATGCATGGATGGATGCACGGATGCATGGATAGAGATGGTAGATGATAGATAGATAGATAGATAGATAGATAGATAGATAGATAGATAGATGATAGATAGATAGATAGGTAAAGATGGATGGATGGATGCATGGATGCATGGTTGCATGGTTGCATGCATGGATGGTTGTATGGATGCATGGATGCATGCATGGATGCATGGATGCATGGATAGAGATGGCAGATGATAGATAGATAGATAGATAGATAGATAGATAGATAGATAGATAGATAGATGATAGATAGATGGATGGATGGATGGATGCATGGATGGATGCATGGATGGATAATGGATGCATGGATGGATGGATGGATGCATGGATGGATGCATGGATGGATGCATGGATGCAAGGATGCATGGATGGTTGCATGGTTGCATGGTTGCATGGTTGCATGGATGGATGCATGGATGCATGGATGCATGGATGCACGGATGGTTGTATGGATGCATGGATGCATGGATGCATGGATGCAAAGGATGCAAGGATGCATGGATGGTTGCATGGTTGCATGGTTGCATGGATGCATGGATGCATGGATGCACGGATGGTTGCATGGTTGCATGCATGGATGCATGCATGGATGCATGCATGGATGCATGCATGGATGCATGGATGCATGGATAGAGATGGTAGATGATAGATAGATAGATAGATAGATAGATAGGTAAAGATGGATGGATGGATGCATGGATGGATGGAGGCATGGATGGATGCATGGATGGATGGATGGATGGATGCATGGATGGATGCATGGATGGATGCATGGATGCATGGATGCATGGAAGCATGGATGGATGCATGGATGCATGGATGGAGATGGTAGATAGGTAGGTTGGTAGGTAGGTAGGAAGGTAGGTAGGTACGTAGGTAGGTAGGTAGGTAGGTAGGTAGGTAGGTAGATAGGTAGGTAGGTAGGTGGGTGGATGGATGGATGGATGGATGGATGGATGGATGCATGGATGGATGCATGGATGGATGCATGGATGCATGGATGCATGGATGCAAGGATGCATGGATGGTTGCATTGATGGTTGCATGGATGCATGGATGGATGCATGGATGGATGCATGGATGCATGGATGCACGGATGCATGGATGCATGGATGCACGGATGCACGGATGCATGGATGCATGGATGCACGGATGGTTGCATGGTTGCATGGATAGAGATGGTAGATGATAGATAGATAGATAGATAGATAGATAGATAGATAGATAGATAGATAGATAGATGATAGATAGATGATAGATAGATAGATAGGTAAAGATGGATGGATGGATGCATGGATGCATGGATGCATGGATGCATGGAAGCATGCATGGATGCATGGATGCATGGATGCACGGATGCACGGATGCACGGATGCATGGATGCATGGATGCACGGATGGTTGCATGGTTGCATGCACGGATGCATGCATGGTTGCATGCGTGGATGCATGGATGCATGGATAGAGATGGTAGATGATAGATAGATAGATAGATAGATAGATAGGTAAAGATGGATGGATGGAGGCATGGATGGATGCATGGATGGATGGATGCATGGATGGATGCATGGATGGATGCATGGATGGATGCATGGATGGTTGCATGGATGCATGGATGGTTGCATGGATGCATGGATGCATGGATGCATGGATGCATGGATGCATGGATGGTTGTATGGATGCATGGATGCATGGTTGCAAGGATGCAAGGATGCAAGGATGCATGGATGGTTGCATGGATGCATGGATGCATGGATGCATGGATGCATGGATGGATGCATGGATGCATGGATGGATGGATGCACGGATGGTTGTATGGATGCATGGATGCATGGATGGATGGATGCATGGATGCATGGAAGCATGCATGGATGCATGGATGCACGGATGCACGGATGCATGGATGCATGGATGCACGGATGGTTGCATGGTTGCATGCACGGATGCATGCATGGTTGCATGCATGGATGCATGGATGCATGGATAGAGATGGTAGATGATAGATAGATAGATAGATAGATAGATAGATAGATAGATAGATAGATAGATAGATAAAGATGGATGGATGGAGGCATGGATGGATGCATGGATGGATGGAGGCATGGATGGATGCATGGATGGATGGAGGCATGGATGGAGGCATGGATGCATGGATAGAGATGGCAGATGATAGATAGATAGATAGATAGATAGATAGATAGATAGATAGATAGATAGATAGATGATAGATAGATAGATAGGTAAAGATGGATGGATGGATGCATGGATGCATGGTTGCATGGTTGCATGCATGGATGGTTGTATGGATGCATGGATGCATGCATGGATGCATGGATGCATGGATAGAGATGGCAGATGATAGATAGATAGATAGATAGATAGATAGATAGATAGATAGATAGATGATAGATAGATGGATGGATGGATGGATGCATGGATGGATGCATGGATGGATAATGGATGCATGGATGGATGGATGGATGCATGGATGGATGCATGGATGGATGCATGGATGCAAGGATGCATGGATGGTTGCATGGTTGCATGGTTGCATGGTTGCATGGATGGATGCATGGATGCATGGATGCATGGATGCATGGATGCACGGATGGTTGTATGGATGCATGGATGCATGGATGCATGGATGCAAAGGATGCAAGGATGCATGGATGGTTGCATGGTTGCATGGTTGCATAGATGCATGGATGCATGGATGCATGGATGCATGGATGCATGGATGGATGCATGGATGCATGGATGGATGGATGCACGGATGGTTGTATGGATGCATGGATGGATGGATGCATGGATGCATGGATGCATGGAAGCATGCATGGATGCATGGATGCACGGATGCACGGATGCATGGATGCATGGATGCACGGATGGTTGCATGGTTGCATGCACGGATGCATGCATGGTTGCATGCATGGATGCATGGATGCATGGATAGAGATGGTAGATGATAGATAGATAGATAGATAGATAGATAGATAGATAAAGATGGATGGATGGAGGCATGGATGGATGCATGGATGGATGGAGGCATGGATGGATGCATGGATGGATGGAGGCATGGATGGAGGCATGGATGCATGGATGGATGCACGGATGCATGGATAGAGATGGTAGATGATAGATAGATAGATAGATAGATAGATAGATAGATAGATAGATGATAGATAGATAGATAGGTAAAGATGGATGGATGGATGCATGGATGCATGGTTGCATGGTTGCATGCATGGATGGTTGTATGGATGCATGGATGCATGCATGGATGCATGGATGCATGGATAGAGATGGCAGATGATAGATAGATAGATAGATAGATAGATAGATAGATAGATAGATAGATAGATGATAGATAGATGGATGGATGGATGGATGCATGGATGCATGGATGGATGCATGGATGGATAATGGATGCATGGATGGATGGATGGATGCATGGATGGATGCATGGATGGATGCATGGATGCAAGGATGCATGGATGGTTGCATGGTTGCATGGTTGCATGGTTGCATGGTTGCATGGATGGATGCATGGATGCATGGATGCATGGATGCACGGATGGTTGTATGGATGCATGGATGCATGGATGCATGGATGCAAAGGATGCAAGGATGCATGGATGGTTGCATGGTTGCATGGTTGCATAGATGCATGGATGCATGGATGCACGGATGGTTGCATGGTTGCATGCATGGATGCATGCATGGATGCATGCATGGATGCATGCATGGATGCATTGATGCATGGATAGAGATGGTAGATGATAGATAGATAGATAGATAGATAGATAGGTAAAGATGGATGGATGGATGCATGGATGGATGGAGGCATGGATGGATGCATGTATGGATGGATGGATGGATGGATACATGGATGGATGCATGGATGGATGCATGGATGCATGGATGCATGGAAGCATGGATGGATGCATGGATGCATGGATGGAGATGGTAGATAGGTAGGTTGGTAGGTAGGTAGGAAGGTAGGTAGGTACGTAGGTAGGTAGGTAGGTAGGTAGGTAGGTAGGTAGGTAGGTGGGTGGATGGATGGATGGATGGATGGATGGATGGATGGATGGATGGATGCATGGATGGATGCATGGATGGATGCATGGATGCATGGATGCAAGGATGCATGGATGGTTGCATGGATGGTTGCATGGATGCATGGATGGATGCATGGATGGATGCATGGATGCATGGATGCACGGATGCACGGATGCATGGATGCATGGATGCACGGATGCACGGATGCACGGATGGTTGCATGGTTGCATGGATAGAGATGGTAGATGATAGATAGATAGATAGATAGATAGATAGATAGATAGATAGATAGATGATAGATAGATGATAGATAGATAGATAGATAGATAGATAGGTAAAGATGGATGCATGGATGCATGGATGCATGGATGCATGGATGCATGGAAGCATGCATGGATGCATGGATGTATGGATACACGGATGCACGGATGCATGGATGCTTGGATGCACGGATGGTTGCATGGTTGCATGCACGGATGCATGCATGGTTGCATGCATGGATGCATGGATGCATGGATAGAGATGGTAGATGATAGATAGATAGATAGATAGATAGATAGATAGATAGATAGATAGATAGATAGATAGATAGATGATAGATAGATAGATAGGTAAAGATGGATGGATGGATGCATGGATGCATGGTTGCATGGTTGCATGCATGGATGGTTGTATGGATGCATGGATGGATGGATGCATGGATGCATGGATGCATGGAAGCATGCATGGATGCATGGATGCACGGATGCACGGATGCATGGATGCATGGATGCACGGATGGTTGCATGGTTGCATGCACGGATGCATGCATGGTTGCATGCATGGATGCATGGATGCATGGATAGAGATGGTAGATGGTAGATGATAGATAGATAGATAGATAGATAGATAGATAGATAGATAGATAGATAGATAAAGATGGATGGATGGAGGCATGGATGGATGCATGGATGGATGGAGGCATGGATGGATGCATGGATGGATGGAGGCATGGATGGATGCATGGATGCATGGATGGATGCACGGATGCATGGATAGAGATGGTAGATGATAGATAGATAGATAGATAGATAGATAGATAGATAGATAGATAGATAGATAGATAGATGATAGATAGATAGATAGGTAAAGATGGATGGATGGATGCATGGATGCATGGTTGCATGGTTGCATGCATGGATGGTTGTATGGATGCATGGATGCATGCATGGATGCATGGATGCATGGATAGAGATGGCAGATGATAGATAGATAGATAGATAGATAGATAGATAGATAGATAGATAGATGATAGATAGATGGATGGATGGATGGATGGATGGATGCATGGATGGATAATGGATGCATGGATGGATGGATGGATGGATGGATGGATGGATGGATGCATGGATGGATGCATGGATGGATGCATGGATGCAAGGATGCATGGATGGTTGCATGGTTGCATGGTTGCATGGTTGCATGGTTGCATGGTTGCATGCATGGATGCATGGATGCACGGATGGTTGTATGGATGCATGGATGCATGGATGCATGGATGCATGGATGCAAAGGATGCAAGGATGCATGGATGGTTGCATGGTTGCATGGTTGCATGGTTGCATGGATGCATGGATGCACGGATGGTTGCATGGTTGCATGCATGGATGCATGCATGGATGCATGCATGGATGCATGCATGGATGCATGGATGCATGGATAGAGATGGTAGATGATAGATAGATAGATAGATAGATAGATAGGTAAAGATGGATGGATGGATGCATGGATGGATGGAGGCATGGATGGATGCATGGATGGATGGATGGATGGATGGATGCATGGATGGATGCATGGATGGATGCATGGATGGATGCATGGATGCATGGAAGCATGGATGGATGCATGGATGCATGGATGGAGATGGTAGATAGGTAGGTTGGTAGGTAGGTAGGAAGGTAGGTAGGTACGTACGTAGGTAGGTAGGTAGGTAGGTAGGTAGGTGGGTGGATGGATGGATGGATGGATGGATGGATGGATGGATGCATGGATGGATGCATGGATGGATGCATGGATCCATGGATGCATGGATGCAAGGATGCATGGATGGTTGCATGGATGG
The DNA here is from genome assembly GCF_029215685.1 of Pituophis catenifer annectens. Classification (NCBI taxonomy): domain Eukaryota; kingdom Metazoa; phylum Chordata; class Lepidosauria; order Squamata; family Colubridae; genus Pituophis; species Pituophis catenifer. The sequence continues at coordinate 81,324,831 of NW_027256885.1, forward strand.
TTGCATGGATGCATGGATGGATGCATGGATGGATGCATGGATGCATGGATGCACGGATGCACGGATGCATGGATGCATGGATGCACGGATGCACGGATGCATGGATGCATGGATGCACGGATGGTTGCATGGTTGCATGGATAGAGATGGTAGATGATAGATAGATAGATAGATAGATAGATAGATAGATAGATAGATAGATAGATAGATAGATGATAGATAGATGATAGATAGATAGATAGATAGATAGATAGGTAAAGATGGATGGATGGATGGATGGATGCATGGATGCATGGATGCATGGATGCATGGAAGCATGCATGGATGCATGGATGTATGGATACACGGATGCACGGATGCATGGATGCATGGATGCACAGATGGTTGCATGGTTGCATGCACGGATGCATGCATGGTTGCATGCATGGATGCATGGATGCATGGATAGAGATGGTAGATGATAGATAGATAGATAGATAGATAGATAGGTAAAGATGGATGGATGGAGGCATGGATGGATGCATGGATGGATGGATGCATGGATGGATGCATGGATGGATGCATGGATGCATGGATGCATGGATGGATGGATGCATGGATGCATGGATGCATGGATGGTTGCATGGATGCATGGATGGTTGCATGGATGCATGGATGGTTGCATGGATGCATGGATGCATGGATGCATGGATGGTTGTATGGATGCATGGATGGTTGTATGGATGCATGGATGCATGGTTGCAAGGATGCAAGGATGCAAGGATGCATGGATGGTTGCATGGATGCATGGATGCATGGATGCATGGATGGATGCATGGATGGATGGATGCACGGATGGTTGTATGGATGCATGGATGCATGGATAGAGATGGTAGATGATAGATAGATAGATAGATAGATAGATAGATAGATAGATAGATAGATGATAGATAGATGGATGGATGGATGGATGCATGGATGGATGCATGGATGGATAATGGATGCATGGATGGATGGATGGATGCATGGATGGATGCATGGATGGATGCATGGATGCAAGGATGCATGGATGGTTGCATGGTTGCATGGTTGCATGGTTGCATGGATGGATGCATGGATGCATGGATGCATGGATGCATGGATGCACGGATGGTTGTATGGATGCATGGATGCATGGATGCATGGATGCAAAGGATGCAAGGATGCATGGATGCATGGATGCACGGATGGTTGCATGGTTGCATGCACGGATGCATGCATGGTTGCATGCATGGATGCATGGATGCATGGATAGAGATGGTAGATGATAGATAGATAGATAGATAGATAGATAGATAGATAGATAGATAGATAGATAAAGATGGATGGATGGAGGCATGGATGGATGCATGGATGGATGGAGGCATGGATGGATGCATGGATGGATGGAGGCATGGATGGATGCATGGATGCATGGATGGATGCACGGATGCATGGATAGAGATGGTAGATGATAGATAGATAGATAGATAGATAGATAGATAGATAGATAGATAGATAGATGATAGATAGATAGATAGGTAAAGATGGATGGATGGATGCATGGATGCATGGTTGCATGGTTGCATGCATGGATGGTTGTATGGATGCATGGATGCATGCATGGATGCATGGATGCATGGATAGAGATGGCAGATGATAGATAGATAGATAGATAGATAGATAGATGATAGATAGATGGATGGATGGATGCATGGATGGATGCATGGATGGATAATGGATGCATGGATGGATGGATGGATGCATGGATGGATGCATGGATGGATGCATGGATGCAAGGATGCATGGATGGTTGCATGGTTGCATGGTTGCATGGTTGCATGGATGGATGCATGGATGCATGGATGCATGGATGCACGGATGGTTGTATGGATGCATGGATGCATGGATGCATGGATGCAAAGGATGCAAGGATGCATGGATGGTTGCATGGTTGCATGGTTGCATGGATGCATGGATGCATGGATGCACGGATGGTTGCATGGTTGCATGCATGGATGCATGCATGGATGCATGCATGGATGCATGCATGGATGCATGGATGCATGGATAGAGATGGTAGATGATAGATAGATAGATAGATAGATAGATAGATAGATAGATAGATAGATAGATGATAGATAGATGATAGATAGATAGATAGATAGATAGATAGATAGGTAAAGATGGATGGATGGATGCATGGATGCATGGATGCATGGATGCATGGAAGCATGCATGGATGCATGGATGTATGGATACACGGATGCACGGATGCATGGATGCATGGATGCACGGATGGTTGCATGGTTGCATGCATGGATGCATGGATGCATGGATAGAGATGGTAGATGATAGATAGATAGATAGATAGATAGATAGATAGATAGATAGACAGATAGATAGATAGGTAAAGATGGATGGATGGATGCATGGATGGATGGATGGATGGATGCATGGATGAATGGAAGCATGGATGGATGCATGGATGCATGGATGCATGGATGCATGGATGCATGGATGGTTGTATGGATGCATGGATGCATGGTTGCATGGATGCAAGGATGCATGGATGGTTTCATGGTTGCATGGATGCATGGATGCATGGATGGATGCATGGATGCATGGATGGATGGATGCACGGGTGGTTGTATGGATGCATGGATGGATGGATGCATGGATGCATGGATGCATGGAAGCATGCATGGATGCATGGATGCATGGATACACGGATGCACGGATGCATGGATGCATGGATGCACGGATGGTTGCATGGTTGCATGCACGGATGCATGCATGGTTGCATGCATGGATGCATGGATGCATGGATAGAGATGGTAGATGATAGATAGATAGATAGATAGATAGATAGATAGATAGACAGATAGATAGGTAAAGATGGATGGATGGATGCATGGATGGATGGAGGCATGGATGGATGCATGGATGGATGGATGGATGGATGGATGGATGCATGGATGGATGCATGGATGGATGCATGGATGCATGGATGCATGGATGCATGGAAGCATGGATGGATGCATGGATGCATGGATGGAGATGGTAGATAGGTAGGTTGGTAGGTACGTAGGTAGGTAGGTACGTAGGTAGGTAGGTAGGTAGGTAGGTGGGTGGATGGATGGATGGATGGATGGATGGATGGATGCATGGATGGATGGATGCATGGATGGATGCATGGATGCATGGATGCATGGATGCAAGGATGCATGGATGGTTGCATGGATGGTTGCATGGATGCATGGATGGATGCATGGATGGATGCATGGATGCATGGATGCACGGATGCACGGATGCATGGATGCATGGATGCACGGATGCACGGATGCATGGATGCATGGATGCACGGATGGTTGCATGGTTGCATGGATAGAGATGGTAGATGATAGATAGATAGATAGATAGATAGATAGATAGATAGATAGATAGATAGATAGATAGATAGATAGATGATAGATAGATGATAGATAGATAGATAGGTAAAGATGGATGGTTGGATGCATGGATGCATGGATGCATGGATGCATGGAAGCATGCATGGATGCATGGATGCATGGATGCACGGATGCATGGATGCATGGATGCATGGATGCACGGATGGTTGCATGGTTGCATGCACGGATGCATGCATGGTTGCATGCATGGATGCATGGATGCATGGATAGAGATGGTAGATGATAGATAGATAGATAGATAGATAGATAGATAGATAGGTAAAGATGGATGGATGGAGGCATGGATGGATGCATGGATGGATGGATGCATGGATGGATGCATGGATGGATGCATGGATGGATGCATGGATGCATGGATGCATGGATGGTTGCATGGATGCATGGATGGTTGCATGGATGCATGGATGCATGGATGCATGGATGCATGGATGCATGGATGGTTGTATGGATGCATGGATGCATGGTTGCAAGGATGCAAGGATGCAAGGATGCATGGATGGTTGCATGGATGCATGGATGCATGGATGGATGCATGGATGCATGGATGGATGGATGCACGGATGGTTGTATGGATGCATGGATGCATGGATGCATGGATGCATGGATGCATGGAAGCATGCATGGATGCATGGATGCACAGATGCACGGATGCATGGATGCATGGATGCACGGATGGTTGCATGGTTGCATGCACGGATGCATGCATGGTTGCATGCATGGATGCATGGATGCATGGATAGAGATGGTAGATGATAGATAGATAGATAGATAGATAGATAGATAGATAGATAGATAGATAGATAAAGATGGATGGATGGAGGCATGGATGGATGCATGGATGGATGGAGGCATGGATGGATGCATGGATGGATGGAGGCATGGATGGATGCATGGATGCATGGATGGATGCACGGATGCATGGATAGAGATGGTAGATGATAGATAGATAGATAGATAGATAGATAGATAGATAGATAGATAGATAGATAAAGATGGATGGATGGAGGCATGGATGGATGCATGGATGGATGCACGGATGGTTGCATGGTTGCATGCACGGATGCATGCATGGTTGCATGCATGGATGCATGGATGCATGGATAGAGATGGTAGATGATAGATAGATAGATAGATAGATAGATAGATAGATAGATAGATAGATAAAGATGGATGGATGGAGGCATGGATGGATGCATGGATGGATGCATGGATGGATGCATGGATGCATGGAAGCATGGATGGATGCATGGATGCATGGATGGAGATGGTAGATAGGTAGGTTGGTAGGTAGGTAGGAAGGTAGGTAGGTACGTACGTAGGTAGGTAGGTAGGTAGGTAGGTAGGTGGGTGGATGGATGGATGGATGGATGGATGGATGGATGGATGGATGCATGGATGGATGCATGGATGGATGCATGGATCCATGGATGCATGGATGCAAGGATGCATGGATGGTTGCATGGATGGTTGCATGGATGCATGGATGGATGCATGGATGGATGCATGGATGCATGGATGCACGGATGCACGGATGCATGGATGCATGGATGCACGGATGCACGGATGCATGGATGCATGGATGCACGGATGGTTGCATGGTTGCATGGATAGAGATGGTAGATGATAGATAGATAGATAGATAGATAGATAGATAGATAGATAGATAGATAGATAGATGATAGATAGATGATAGATAGATAGATAGATAGATAGATAGGTAAAGATGGATGGATGGATGGATGGATGCATGGATGCATGGATGCATGGATGCATGGAAGCATGCATGGATGCATGGATGTATGGATACACGGATGCACGGATGCATGGATGCATGGATGCACAGATGGTTGCATGGTTGCATGCACGGATGCATGCATGGTTGCATGCATGGATGCATGGATGCATGGATAGAGATGGTAGATGATAGATAGATAGATAGATAGATAGATAGGTAAAGATGGATGGATGGAGGCATGGATGGATGCATGGATGGATGGATGCATGGATGGATGCATGGATGGATGCATGGATGCATGGATGCATGGATGGATGGATGCATGGATGCATGGATGCATGGATGGTTGCATGGATGCATGGATGGTTGCATGGATGCATGGATGGTTGCATGGATGCATGGATGCATGGATGCATGGATGGTTGTATGGATGCATGGATGGTTGTATGGATGCATGGATGCATGGTTGCAAGGATGCAAGGATGCAAGGATGCATGGATGGTTGCATGGATGCATGGATGCATGGATGCATGGATGGATGCATGGATGGATGGATGCACGGATGGTTGTATGGATGCATGGATGCATGGATAGAGATGGTAGATGATAGATAGATAGATAGATAGATAGATAGATAGATAGATAGATGATAGATAGATGGATGGATGGATGGATGCATGGATGGATGCATGGATGGATAATGGATGCATGGATGGATGGATGGATGCATGGATGGATGCATGGATGGATGCATGGATGCAAGGATGCATGGATGGTTGCATGGTTGCATGGTTGCATGGTTGCATGGATGGATGCATGGATGCATGGATGCATGGATGCATGGATGCACGGATGGTTGTATGGATGCATGGATGCATGGATGCATGGATGCAAAGGATGCAAGGATGCATGGATGCATGGATGCACGGATGGTTGCATGGTTGCATGCACGGATGCATGCATGGTTGCATGCATGGATGCATGGATGCATGGATAGAGATGGTAGATGATAGATAGATAGATAGATAGATAGATAGATAGATAGATAGATAGATAGATAAAGATGGATGGATGGAGGCATGGATGGATGCATGGATGGATGGAGGCATGGATGGATGCATGGATGGATGGAGGCATGGATGGATGCATGGATGCATGGATGGATGCACGGATGCATGGATAGAGATGGTAGATGATAGATAGATAGATAGATAGATAGATAGATAGATAGATAGATAGATAGATGATAGATAGATAGATAGGTAAAGATGGATGGATGGATGCATGGATGCATGGTTGCATGGTTGCATGCATGGATGGTTGTATGGATGCATGGATGCATGCATGGATGCATGGATGCATGGATAGAGATGGCAGATGATAGATAGATAGATAGATAGATAGATAGATGATAGATAGATGGATGGATGGATGCATGGATGGATGCATGGATGGATAATGGATGCATGGATGGATGGATGGATGCATGGATGGATGCATGGATGGATGCATGGATGCAAGGATGCATGGATGGTTGCATGGTTGCATGGTTGCATGGTTGCATGGATGGATGCATGGATGCATGGATGCATGGATGCACGGATGGTTGTATGGATGCATGGATGCATGGATGCATGGATGCAAAGGATGCAAGGATGCATGGATGGTTGCATGGTTGCATGGTTGCATGGATGCATGGATGCATGGATGCACGGATGGTTGCATGGTTGCATGCATGGATGCATGCATGGATGCATGCATGGATGCATGCATGGATGCATGGATGCATGGATAGAGATGGTAGATGATAGATAGATAGATAGATAGATAGATAGATAGATAGATAGATAGATGATAGATAGATGATAGATAGATAGATAGATAGATAGATAGGTAAAGATGGATGGATGGATGCATGGATGCATGGATGCATGGATGCATGGAAGCATGCATGGATGCATGGATGTATGGATACACGGATGCACGGATGCATGGATGCATGGATGCACGGATGGTTGCATGGTTGCATGCATGGATGCATGGATGCATGGATAGAGATGGTAGATGATAGATAGATAGATAGATAGATAGATAGATAGATAGATAGACAGATAGATAGATAGGTAAAGATGGATGGATGGATGCATGGATGGATGGATGGATGGATGCATGGATGAATGGAAGCATGGATGGATGCATGGATGCATGGATGCATGGATGCATGGATGCATGGATGGTTGTATGGATGCATGGATGCATGGTTGCATGGATGCAAGGATGCATGGATGGTTTCATGGTTGCATGGATGCATGGATGCATGGATGGATGCATGGATGCATGGATGGATGGATGCACGGGTGGTTGTATGGATGCATGGATGGATGGATGCATGGATGCATGGATGCATGGAAGCATGCATGGATGCATGGATGCATGGATACACGGATGCACGGATGCATGGATGCATGGATGCACGGATGGTTGCATGGTTGCATGCACGGATGCATGCATGGTTGCATGCATGGATGCATGGATGCATGGATAGAGATGGTAGATGATAGATAGATAGATAGATAGATAGATAGATAGATAGATAGACAGATAGATAGGTAAAGATGGATGGATGGATGCATGGATGGATGGAGGCATGGATGGATGCATGGATGGATGGATGGATGGATGGATGGATGCATGGATGGATGCATGGATGGATGCATGGATGCATGGATGCATGGATGCATGGAAGCATGGATGGATGCATGGATGCATGGATGGAGATGGTAGATAGGTAGGTTGGTAGGTACGTAGGTAGGTAGGTACGTAGGTAGGTAGGTAGGTAGGTAGGTGGGTGGATGGATGGATGGATGGATGGATGGATGGATGCATGGATGGATGGATGCATGGATGGATGCATGGATGCATGGATGCATGGATGCAAGGATGCATGGATGGTTGCATGGATGGTTGCATGGATGCATGGATGGATGCATGGATGGATGCATGGATGCATGGATGCACGGATGCACGGATGCATGGATGCATGGATGCACGGATGCACGGATGCATGGATGCATGGATGCACGGATGGTTGCATGGTTGCATGGATAGAGATGGTAGATGATAGATAGATAGATAGATAGATAGATAGATAGATAGATAGATAGATAGATAGATAGATAGATAGATGATAGATAGATGATAGATAGATAGATAGGTAAAGATGGATGGTTGGATGCATGGATGCATGGATGCATGGATGCATGGAAGCATGCATGGATGCATGGATGCATGGATGCACGGATGCATGGATGCATGGATGCATGGATGCACGGATGGTTGCATGGTTGCATGCACGGATGCATGCATGGTTGCATGCATGGATGCATGGATGCATGGATAGAGATGGTAGATGATAGATAGATAGATAGATAGATAGATAGATAGATAGATAGGTAAAGATGGATGGATGGAGGCATGGATGGATGCATGGATGGATGGATGCATGGATGGATGCATGGATGGATGCATGGATGGATAATGGATGCATGGATGGATGGATGGATGCATGGATGGATGCATGGATGGATGCATGGATGCAAGGATGCATGGATGGTTGCATGGTTGCATGGTTGCATGGTTGCATGGATGGATGCATGGATGCATGGATGCATGGATGCATGGATGCACGGATGGTTGTATGGATGCATGGATGCATGGATGCATGGATGCAAAGGATGCAAGGATGCATGGATGCATGGATGCACGGATGGTTGCATGGTTGCATGCACGGATGCATGCATGGTTGCATGCATGGATGCATGGATGCATGGATAGAGATGGTAGATGATAGATAGATAGATAGATAGATAGATAGATAGATAGATAGATAGATAGATAAAGATGGATGGATGGAGGCATGGATGGATGCATGGATGGATGGAGGCATGGATGGATGCATGGATGGATGGAGGCATGGATGGATGCATGGATGCATGGATGGATGCACGGATGCATGGATAGAGATGGTAGATGATAGATAGATAGATAGATAGATAGATAGATAGATAGATAGATAGATAGATGATAGATAGATAGATAGGTAAAGATGGATGGATGGATGCATGGATGCATGGTTGCATGGTTGCATGCATGGATGGTTGTATGGATGCATGGATGCATGCATGGATGCATGGATGCATGGATAGAGATGGCAGATGATAGATAGATAGATAGATAGATAGATAGATGATAGATAGATGGATGGATGGATGCATGGATGGATGCATGGATGGATAATGGATGCATGGATGGATGGATGGATGCATGGATGGATGCATGGATGGATGCATGGATGCAAGGATGCATGGATGGTTGCATGGTTGCATGGTTGCATGGTTGCATGGATGGATGCATGGATGCATGGATGCATGGATGCACGGATGGTTGTATGGATGCATGGATGCATGGATGCATGGATGCAAAGGATGCAAGGATGCATGGATGGTTGCATGGTTGCATGGTTGCATGGATGCATGGATGCATGGATGCACGGATGGTTGCATGGTTGCATGCATGGATGCATGCATGGATGCATGCATGGATGCATGCATGGATGCATGGATGCATGGATAGAGATGGTAGATGATAGATAGATAGATAGATAGATAGATAGATAGATAGATAGATAGATAGATGATAGATAGATGATAGATAGATAGATAGATAGATAGATAGATAGGTAAAGATGGATGGATGGATGCATGGATGCATGGATGCATGGATGCATGGAAGCATGCATGGATGCATGGATGTATGGATACACGGATGCACGGATGCATGGATGCATGGATGCACGGATGGTTGCATGGTTGCATGCATGGATGCATGGATGCATGGATAGAGATGGTAGATGATAGATAGATAGATAGATAGATAGATAGATAGATAGATAGACAGATAGATAGATAGGTAAAGATGGATGGATGGATGCATGGATGGATGGATGGATGGATGCATGGATGAATGGAAGCATGGATGGATGCATGGATGCATGGATGCATGGATGCATGGATGCATGGATGGTTGTATGGATGCATGGATGCATGGTTGCATGGATGCAAGGATGCATGGATGGTTTCATGGTTGCATGGATGCATGGATGCATGGATGGATGCATGGATGCATGGATGGATGGATGCACGGGTGGTTGTATGGATGCATGGATGGATGGATGCATGGATGCATGGATGCATGGAAGC
>NW_027256885.1:81337793-81340293 GCF_029215685.1 Pituophis catenifer annectens
CATAGATAGATAGATAGATAGATAGATAGATAGATAGATAGATGGATGGATGGATGGATGGATGGATGGATGGATGGATGGATGGATGGATGGATGGATGGATGGATGGATGCATGGATGGATGGATGGATGCATGGATGCATGGATGGATGGATGGATGGAGATGGTAGATAGATAGATAGATAGATAGATAGATAGATCGATAGAGAGATGATAGATAGATAGATAGATAGATAGATAGATAGATAGGGAGATGATAGATAGATAGATAGATAGATAGATAGATAGATAGATAGATAGATGGATGCATGGATGGATGCATGGATGCATGGATGCTTGGATGGATGGATAGAGATGGTAGATAGATAGATAGATAGATAGATAGATAGATAGATAGATAGATAGATAGACAGAGAGAGAGAGACAGACAGATGGATGCATGGACGAATGGATGGATGGATTCATGGATGGATGGATAGAGATGATAGATAGATAGATAGATAGATAGATAGATAGATAGATAGATAGATAGATAGATAGATAGATAGATGGATGCATGGATGGATCCATGGATGGATGCATGGATGGTTGGAAGGATGGATGCATGGATGGATGCATGGATGGATGCATGGATGCACGGATGCATGCATGGATGGATGGATGTATGCATGCATGGATGCATGCTTGGATGGATAGAGATGGTAGATAGATAGATAGATAGATAGATAGATAGATAGATAGATAGATAGATAGATAGATAGATGGATGCATGGATGCATGGATGCATGGATGCATGGATGGATGCATGGATGGATGCATGTATGGATGCATGGATGGATGGATGGATGGATGGATGCATGGATGCATGCATGGATGCATGGATGCATGGATAGAGATGGTAGATGATAGATAGATAGATAGATAGATAGATAGATAGATAGATAGATAGATAAAGATGGATGGATGGATGCATGGATGGATGGATGGATGGATGCATGGATGCATGGTTGCATGCATGGATGCATGGTTGCATGGAAGGATGCATGCATGGATGCATGGATAGAGATGGCAGATGATAGATAGATAGATAGATAGATAGATAGATAGATAGATAGATAGGTAAAGATGGATGGATGGATGCATCGATGGATGGATGGATGGATGCATGGATGCATGGATGAATGGAAGCATGGATGGATGCATGGATGCATGGATAGAGATGGTAGATGATAGATAGATAGATAGATAGATAGATAGATAGATAGGTAAAGATGGATGGATGGATGGATGCATGGATGGATGGATGGATGGATGCATGGATGCATGGATGAATGGAAGCATGGATGGATGCATGGATGCATGGATGGAGATGGTAGATAGATAGATAGGTAGGTAGGTAGGTAGGTAGGTAGGTAGGTAGATGGATGGATGGATGGATGGATGGATGGATGCATGGATGCACGGATGGTTGCATGGTTGCATGCACGGATGCATGCATGGTTGCATGCATGGATGCATGGATGCATGGATAGAGATGGTAGATGATAGATAGATAGATAGATAGATAGATAGATAGATAGGTAAAGATGGATGGATGGAGGCATGGATGGATGCATGGATGGATGGATGCATGGATGGATGCATGGATGGATGCATGGATGGATGCATGGATGCATGGATGCATGGATGCATGGATGGTTGCATGGATGCATGGATGGTTGCATGGATGGATGCATGGATGGATGCATGGATGCACGGATGCATGCATGGATGCATGGATGGAGATGGTAGCTAGATAGATAGATAGATAGATAGGTAAAGATGGATGGATGGATGCATGGATGGATGGATGGATGGATGCATGGATGCATGGATGAATGGAAGCATGGATGGATGCATGGATGCATGGATGGAGATGGTAGGTAGGTAGGTAGGTAGGTAGGTAGATAGATAGATGCATGGATGCATGGATGGATGGATGGATGGATGCATGGATGGATGCATGGGTGGATGGATGCATGGGTGGATGGATGGATGGATGCATGGATGCATGGATGAATGGAAGCATGGATGGATGCATGGATGCATGGATGGAGATGGTAGATAGGTAGGTAGATAGGTAGGTAGGTAGGTAGGTTGGTAGATAGATAGATGGATGCATGGATGCAAGGATGCATGGATGGTTGCATGGTTGCATGGATGCATGGATGCATGGATGGATGCATGGATGGATGCATGGATGCATGGATGCATGGATGCACGGATGCACGGATGCATGGATGCATGGATGCACGGATGCCTGGATGCACGGATGCACGGATGCATGGATGGATGCATGGATGCATGGATGGAGATGGTAGATAAGTAGGTAGATAGGTAGGTAGGTAGGTAGGTAGGTAGATAGATAGATAGATGGATGGATGGATGGATGGATGGATGGATGGATGGATGGATGGATGCATGGATGGATGCATGGATGCATGGATGCATGGATGCATGG
>NW_027256885.1:81350293-81367793 GCF_029215685.1 Pituophis catenifer annectens
CATGGATGGATGCATGGATGGTTGCATGGATGCATGGATGGTTGCATGGATGCATGGATGCATGGATGCATGGATGCATGGATGCATGGATGGTTGTATGGATGCATGGATGCATGGTTGCAAGGATGCAAGGATGCAAGGATGCATGGATGGTTGCATGGATGCATGGATGCATGGATGCATGGATGCATGGATGGATGCATGGATGCATGGATGGATGGATGCACGGATGGTTGTATGGATGCATGGATGGATGGATGCATGGATGCATGGATGCATGGAAGCATGCATGGATGCATGGATGCACGGATGCACGGATGCATGGATGCATGGATGCACGGATGGTTGCATGGTTGCATGCACGGATGCATGCATGGTTGCATGCATGGATGCATGGATGCATGGATAGAGATGGTAGATGATAGATAGATAGATAGATAGATAGATAGATAGATAGATAGATAAAGATGGATGGATGGAGGCATGGATGGATGCATGGATGGATGGAGGCATGGATGGATGCATGGATGGATGGAGGCATGGATGGAGGCATGGATGCATGGATAGAGATGGCAGATGATAGATAGATAGATAGATAGATAGATAGATAGATAGATAGATAGATAGATAGATGATAGATAGATAGATAGGTAAAGATGGATGGATGGATGCATGGATGCATGGTTGCATGGTTGCATGCATGGATGGTTGTATGGATGCATGGATGCATGCATGGATGCATGGATGCATGGATAGAGATGGCAGATGATAGATAGATAGATAGATAGATAGATAGATAGATAGATAGATAGATGATAGATAGATGGATGGATGGATGGATGCATGGATGGATGCATGGATGGATAATGGATGCATGGATGGATGGATGGATGCATGGATGGATGCATGGATGGATGCATGGATGCAAGGATGCATGGATGGTTGCATGGTTGCATGGTTGCATGGTTGCATGGTTGCATGGATGGATGCATGGATGCATGGATGCATGGATGCACGGATGGTTGTATGGATGCATGGATGCATGGATGCATGGATGCAAAGGATGCAAGGATGCATGGATGGTTGCATGGTTGCATGGTTGCATAGATGCATGGATGCATGGATGCATGGATGCATGGATGCATGGATGGATGCATGGATGCATGGATGGATGGATGCACGGATGGTTGTATGGATGCATGGATGGATGGATGCATGGATGCATGGATGCATGGAAGCATGCATGGATGCATGGATGCACGGATGCACGGATGCATGGATGCATGGATGCACGGATGGTTGCATGGTTGCATGCACGGATGCATGCATGGTTGCATGCATGGATGCATGGATGCATGGATAGAGATGGTAGATGATAGATAGATAGATAGATAGATAGATAGATAGATAGATAAAGATGGATGGATGGAGGCATGGATGGATGCATGGATGGATGGAGGCATGGATGGATGCATGGATGGATGGAGGCATGGATGGAGGCATGGATGCATGGATGGATGCACGGATGCATGGATAGAGATGGTAGATGATAGATAGATAGATAGATAGATAGATAGATAGATAGATAGATAGATAGATAGATAGATGATAGATAGATAGATAGGTAAAGATGGATGGATGGATGCATGGATGCATGGTTGCATGGTTGCATGCATGGATGGTTGTATGGATGCATGGATGCATGCATGGATGCATGGATGCATGGATAGAGATGGCAGATGATAGATAGATAGATAGATAGATAGATAGATAGATAGATAGATAGATGATAGATAGATGGATGGATGGATGGATGGATGCATGGATGGATGCATGGATGGATAATGGATGCATGGATGGATGGATGGATGCATGGATGGATGCATGGATGGATGCATGGATGCAAGGATGCATGGATGGTTGCATGGTTGCATGGTTGCATGGTTGCATGGTTGCATGGTTGCATGGATGGATGCATGGATGCATAGATGCATGGATGCACGGATGGTTGTATGGATGCATGGATGCATGGATGCATGGATGCAAAGGATGCAAGGATGCATGGATGGTTGCATGGTTGCATGGTTGCATGGATGCATGGATGCATGGATGCACGGATGGTTGCATGGTTGCATGCATGGATGCATGCATGGATGCATGCATGGATGCATGCATGGATGCATGCATGGATGCATTGATGCATGGATAGAGATGGTAGATGATAGATAGATAGATAGATAGATAGATAGGTAAAGATGGATGGATGGATGCATGGATGGATGGAGGCATGGATGGATGCATGGATGGATGGATGGATGGATGGATACATGGATGGATGCATGGATGGATGCATGGATGCATGGATGCATGGAAGCATGGATGGATGCATGGATGCATGGATGGAGATGGTAGATAGGTAGGTTGGTAGGTAGGTAGGAAGGTAGGTAGGTACGTAGGTAGGTAGGTAGGTAGGTAGGTAGGTAGGTAGGTGGGTGGATGGATGGATGGATGGATGGATGGATGGATGGATGCATGGATGGATGCATGGATGGATGCATGGATGCATGGATGCAAGGATGCATGGATGGTTGCATGGATGGTTGCATGGATGCATGGATGGATGCATGGATGGATGCATGGATGCATGGATGCACGGATGCACGGATGCATGGATGCATGGATGCACGGATGCACGGATGCACGGATGGTTGCATGGTTGCATGGATAGAGATGGTAGATGATAGATAGATAGATAGATAGATAGATAGATAGATAGATAGATAGATAGATAGATAGATGATAGATAGATGATAGATAGATAGATAGATAGATAGATAGGTAAAGATGGATGCATGGATGCATGGATGCATGGATGCATGGATGCATGGAAGCATGCATGGATGCATGGATGTATGGATACACGGATGCACGGATGCATGGATGCTTGGATGCACGGATGGTTGCATGGTTTCATGCACGGATGCATGCATGGTTGCATGCATGGATGCATGGATGCATGGATAGACATGGTAGATGATAGATAGATAGATAGATAGATAGATAGATAGGTAGAGATGGATGGATGGAGGCATGGATGGATGCATGGATGGATGGATGCATGGATGGATGCATGGATGGATGCATGGATGGATGCATGGATGCATGGATGCATGGATGGTTGCATGGATGCATGGATGGTTGCATGGATGCATGGATGCATGGATGCATGGATGCATGGATGCATGGATGCATGGATGCATGGATGCATGGATGGATGCATGGATGCATGGTTGCAAGGATGCAAGGATGCAAGGATGCAAGGATGCATGGATGGTTGCATGGATGCATGGATGCATGGATGCATGGATGGATGCATGGATGCATGGATGGATGGATGCACGGATGGTTGTATGGATGCATGGATGGATGGATGCATGGATGCATGGATGCATGGAAGCATGCATGGATGCATGGATGCACGGATGCACGGATGCATGGATGCATGGATGCACGGATGGTTGCATGGTTGCATGCACGGATGCATGCATGGTTGCATGCATGGATGCATGGATGCATGGATAGAGATGGTAGATGGTAGATGATAGATAGATAGATAGATAGATAGATAGATAGATAGATAGATAAAGATGGATGGATGGAGGCATGGATGGATGCATGGATGGATGGAGGCATGGATGGATGCATGGATGGATGGAGGCATGGATGGATGCATGGATGCATGGATGGATGCACGGATGCATGGATAGAGATGGTAGATGATAGATAGATAGATGATAGATAGATAGATAGGTAAAGATGGATGGATGGATGCATGGATGGATGGATGCATGGATGGATGCATGGATGGATGCATGGATGGATGCATGGATGGTTGCATGGATGCATGGATGGTTGCATGGATGCATGGATGCATGGATGCATGGATGCATGGATGGTTGTATGGATGCATGGATGCATGGTTGCAAGGATGCAAGGATGCAAGGATGCATGGATGGTTGCATGGATGCATGGATGCATGGATGCATGGATGCATGGATGGATGCATGGATGCATGGATGGATGGATGCACGGATGGTTGTATGGATGCATGGATGGATGGATGCATGGATGCATGGATGCATGGAAGCATGCATGGATGCATGGATGCACGGATGCACGGATGCATGGATGCATGGATGCACGGATGGTTGCATGGTTGCATGCACGGATGCATGCATGGTTGCATGCATGGATGCATGGATGCATGGATAGAGATGGTAGATGATAGATAGATAGATAGATAGATAGATAGATAGATAGATAGATAGATAGATAGATAAAGATGGATGGATGGAGGCATGGATGGATGCATGGATGGATGGAGGCATGGATGGATGCATGGATGGATGGAGGCATGGATGGAGGCATGGATGCATGGATAGAGATGGCAGATGATAGATAGATAGATAGATAGATAGATAGATAGATAGATAGATAGATAGATGATAGATAGATAGGTAAAGATGGATGGATGGATGCATGGATGCATGGTTGCATGGTTGCATGCATGGATGGTTGTATGGATGCATGGATGCATGCATGGATGCATGGATGCATGGATAGAGATGGCAGATGATAGATAGATAGATAGATAGATAGATAGATAGATAGATAGATAGATAGATAGATGATAGATAGATGGATGGATGGATGGATGCATGGATGGATGCATGGATGGATAATGGATGCATGGATGGATGGATGGATGCATGGATGGATGCATGGATGGATGCATGGATGCAAGGATGCATGGATGGTTGCATGGTTGCATGGTTGCATGGTTGCATGGATGGATGCATGGATGCATGGATGCATGGATGCACGGATGGTTGTATGGATGCATGGATGCATGGATGCATGGATGCAAAGGATGCAAGGATGCATGGATGGTTGCATGGTTGCATGGTTGCATAGATGCATGGATGCATGGATGCACGGATGGTTGCATGGTTGCATGCATGGATGCATGCATGGATGCATGCATGGATGCATGCATGGATGCATTGATGCATGGATAGAGATGGTAGATGATAGATAGATAGATAGATAGATAGATAGGTAAAGATGGATGGATGGATGCATGGATGGATGGAGGCATGGATGGATGCATGGATGGATGGATGGATGGATGGATACATGGATGGATGCATGGATGGATGCATGGATGCATGGATGCATGGAAGCATGGATGGATGCATGGATGCATGGATGGAGATGGTAGATAGGTAGGTTGGTAGGTAGGTAGGAAGGTAGGTAGGTACGTAGGTAGGTAGGTAGGTAGGTAGGTAGGTAGGTAGGTAGGTAGGTGGGTGGATGGATGGATGGATGGATGGATGGATGGATGGATGGATGGATGCATGGATGGATGCATGGATGGATGCATGGATGCATGGATGCAAGGATGCATGGATGGTTGCATGGATGGTTGCATGGATGCATGGATGGATGCATGGATGGATGCATGGATGCATGGATGCACGGATGCACGGATGCATGGATGCATGGATGCACGGATGCACGGATGCACGGATGGTTGCATGGTTGCATGGATAGAGATGGTAGATGATAGATAGATAGATAGATAGATAGATAGATAGATAGATAGATGATAGATGATAGATAGATAGATAGATAGATAGGTAAAGATGGATGCATGGATGCATGGATGCATGGATGCATGGATGCATGGAAGCATGCATGGATGCATGGATGTATGGATACACGGATGCACGGATGCATGGATGCTTGGATGCACGGATGCATGGATAGAGATGGTAGATGATAGATAGATAGATAGATAGATAGATAGATAGGTAGAGATGGATGGATGGAGGCATGGATGGATGCATGGATGGATGGATGCATGGATGGATGCATGGATGGATGCATGGATGGATGCATGGATGCATGGATGCATGGATGGTTGCATGGATGCATGGATGGTTGCATGGATGCATGGATGCATGGATGCATGGATGCATGGATGCATGGATGCATGGATGCATGGATGGTTGTATGGATGCATGGATGCATGGTTGCAAGGATGCAAGGATGCATGGATGCATGGATGCATGGATGGATGGATGCACGGATGGATGCATGGATGCATGGATGGATGGATGCATGGATGCATGGATGCATGGAAGCATGCATGGATGCATGGATGCACGGATGCACGGATGCATGGATGCATGGATGCACGGATGGTTGCATGGTTGCATGCACGGATGCATGCATGGTTGCATGCATGGATGCATGGATGCATGGATAGAGATGGTGGATGGTAGATGATAGATAGATAGATAGATAGATAGATAGATAGATAAAGATGGATGGATGGAGGCATGGATGGATGCATGGATGGATGGAGGCATGGATGGATGCATGGATGGATGGAGGCATGGATGGATGCATGGATGCATGGATGGATGCACGGATGCATGGATAGAGATGGTAGATGATAGATAGATAGATAGATAGATAGATAGATAGATAGATAGATAGATAGATAGATGATAGATAGATAGATAGGTAAAGATGGATGGATGGATGCATGGATGCATGGTTGCATGGTTGCATGCATGGATGGTTGTATGGATGCATGGATGCATGCATGGATGCATGGATGCATGGATAGAGATGGCAGATGATAGATAGATAGATAGATAGATAGATAGATAGATAGATAGATAGATAGATGATAGATAGATGGATGGATGGATGGATGGATGCATGGATGGATAATGGATGCATGGATGGATGGATGGATGCATGGATGGATGCATGGATGGATGCATGGATGGATGCATGGATGCAAGGATGCATGGATGGTTGCATGGTTGCATGGTTGCATGGAAGCATGCATGGATGCATGGATGCACGGATGCACGGATGCATGGATGCACGGATGGTTGCATGGTTGCATGCACGGATGCATGCATGGTTGCATGCATGGATGCATGGATGCATGGATAGAGATGGTAGATGATAGATAGATAGATAGATAGATAGATAGATAGATAGATAGATAAAGATGGATGGATGGAGGCATGGATGGATGCATGGATGGATGGAGGCATGGATGGATGCATGGATGGATGGAGGCATGGATGGATGCATGGATGCATGGATGGATGCACGGATGCATGGATAGAGATGGTAGATGATAGATAGATAGATAGATAGATAGATAGATAGATAGATAGATAGATAGATAGATAGATAGATAGATGATAGATAGATAGATAGGTAAAGATGGATGGATGGATGCATGGATGCATGGTTGCATGGTTGCATGCATGGATGGTTGTATGGATGCATGGATGCATGCATGGATGCATGGATGCATGGATAGAGATGGCAGATGATAGATAGATAGATAGATAGATAGATAGATAGATAGATAGATAGATAGATAGATGATAGATAGATGGATGGATGGATGGATGCATGGATGGATGCATGGATGGATAATGGATGCATGGATGGATGGATGGATGCATGGATGGATGCATGGATGGATGCATGGATGCAAGGATGCATGGATGGTTGCATGGTTGCATGGTTGCATGGTTGCATGGATGGATGCATGGATGCATGGATGCATGGATGCACGGATGGTTGTATGGATGCATGGATGCATGGATGGTTGCATGGTTGCATGGTTGCATGGATGCATGGATGCATGGATGCACGGATGGTTGCATGGTTGCATGCATGGATGCATGCATGGATGCATGCATGGATGCATGCATGGATGCATGGATGCATGGATAGAGATGGTAGATGATAGATAGATAGATAGATAGATAGGTAAAGATGGATGGATGGATGCATGGATGGATGGAGGCATGGATGGATGCATGGATGGATGGATGGATGGATGCATGGATGGATGCATGGATGGATGCATGGATGCATGGATAGAGATGGCAGATGATAGATAGATAGATAGATAGATAGATAGATAGATAGATAGATAGATGATAGATAGATGGATGGATGGATGGATGCATGGATGGATGCATGGATGGATAATGGATGCATGGATGGATGGATGGATGGATGGATGGATGCATGGATGGATGCATGGATGCAAGGATGAATGGATGGTTGCATGGTTGCATGGTTGCATGGTTGCATGGTTGCATGGATGGATGCATGGATGCATGGATGCATGGATGCACGGATGGTTGTATGGATGCATGGATGCATGGATGCAAGGATGCAAGGATGCAAGGATGCATGGATAGAGATGGTAGATGATAGATAGATAGATAGATAGATAGGTAGAGATGGATGGATGGAGGCATGGATGGATGCATGGATGGATGGATGCATGGATGGATGCATGGATGGATGCATGGATGGATGCATGGATGCATGGATGCATGGATGGTTGCATGGATGCATGGATGGTTGCATGGATGCATGGATGCATGGATGCATGGATGCATGGATGCATGGATGCATGGATGCATGGATGGTTGTATGGATGCATGGATGCATGGTTGCAAGGATGCAAGGATGCAAGGATGCATGGATGGTTGCATGGATGCATGGATGGATGGATGCACGGATGGATGCATGGATGCATGGATGGATGGATGCATGGATGCATGGATGCATGGAAGCATGCATGGATGCATGGATGCACGGATGCACGGATGCATGGATGCATGGATGCACGGATGGTTGCATGGTTGCATGCACGGATGCATGCATGGTTGCATGCATGGATGCATGGATGCATGGATAGAGATGGTAGATGGTAGATGATAGATAGATAGATAGATAGATAGATAGATAGATAGATAGATAGATAAAGATGGATGGATGGAGGCATGGATGGATGCATGGATGGATGGAGGCATGGATGGATGCATGGATGGATGGAGGCATGGATGGATGCATGGATGCATGGATGGATGCACGGATGCATGGATAGAGATGGTAGATGATAGATAGATAGATAGATAGATAGATAGATAGATAGATAGATAGATAGATGATAGATAGATAGATAGGTAAAGATGGATGGATGGATGCATGGATGCATGGTTGCATGGTTGCATGCATGGATGGTTGTATGGATGCATGGATGCATGCATGGATGCATGGATGCATGGATAGAGATGGCAGATGATAGATAGATAGATAGATAGATAGATAGATAGATAGATAGATAGATGATAGATAGATGGATGGATGGATGGATGGATGGATGCATGGATGGATAATGGATGCATGGATGGATGGATGGATGCATGGATGGATGCATGGATGGATGCATGGATGGATGCATGGATGCAAGGATGCATGGATGGTTGCATGGTTGCATGGTTGCATGGAAGCATGCATGGATGCATGGATGCACGGATGCACGGATGCATGGATGCATGGATGCACGGATGGTTGCATGGTTGCATGCACGGATGCATGCATGGTTGCATGCATGGATGCATGGATGCATGGATAGAGATGGTAGATGATAGATAGATAGATAGATAGATAGATAGATAGATAGATAGATAGATAGATAAAGATGGATGGATGGAGGCATGGATGGATGCATGGATGGATGGAGGCATGGATGGATGCATGGATGGATGGAGGCATGGATGGATGCATGGATGCATGGATGGATGCACGGATGCATGGATAGAGATGGTAGATGATAGATAGATAGATAGATAGATAGATAGATAGATAGATAGATAGATAGATGATAGATAGATAGATAGGTAAAGATGGATGGATGGATGCATGGATGCATGGTTGCATGGTTGCATGCATGGATGGTTGTATGGATGCATGGATGCATGCATGGATGCATGGATGCATGGATAGAGATGGCAGATGATAGATAGATAGATAGATAGATAGATAGATAGATAGATAGATAGATAGATAGATAGATGATAGATAGATGGATGGATGGATGGATGCATGGATGGATGCATGGATGGATAATGGATGCATGGATGGATGGATGGATGCATGGATGGATGCATGGATGGATGCATGGATGCAAGGATGCATGGATGGTTGCATGGTTGCATGGTTGCATGGTTGCATGGATGGATGCATGGATGCATGGATGCATGGATGCACGGATGGTTGTATGGATGCATGGATGCATGGATGCATGGATGCAAAGGATGCAAGGATGCATGGATGGTTGCATGGTTGCATGGTTGCATGGATGCATGGATGCATGGATGCACGGATGGTTGCATGGTTGCATGCATGGATGCATGCATGGATGCATGCATGGATGCATGCATGGATGCATGGATGCATGGATAGAGATGGTAGATGATAGATAGATAGATAGATAGATAGGTAAAGATGGATGGATGGATGCATGGATGGATGGAGGCATGGATGGATGCATGGATGGATGGATGGATGGATGCATGGATGGATGCATGGATGGATGCATGGATGCATGGATGCATGCATGGATGCATGGATGCATGGATAGAGATGGCAGATGATAGATAGATAGATAGATAGATAGATAGATAGATAGATAGATGATAGATAGATGGATGGATGGATGGATGCATGGATGGATGCATGGATGGATAATGGATGCATGGATGGATGGATGGATGCATGGATGGATGCATGGATGGATGCATGGATGCAAGGATGCATGGATGGTTGCATGGTTGCATGGTTGCATGGTTGCATGGTTGCATGGTTGCATGGATGGATGCATGGATGCATGGATGCATGGATGCACGGATGGTTGTATGGATGCATGGATGCATGGATGCATGGATGCAAAGGATGCAAGGATGCATGGATGGTTGCATGGTTGCATGGTTGCATGGATGCATGGATGCATGGATGCACGGATGGTTGCATGGTTGCATGCATGGATGCATGCATGGATGCATGCATGGATGCATGCATGGATGCATTGATGCATGGATAGAGATGGTAGATGATAGATAGATAGATAGATAGATAGGTAAAGATGGATGGATGGATGCATGGATGGATGGAGGCATGGATGGATGCATGTATGGATGGATGGATGGATGGATACATGGATGGATGCATGGATGGATGCATGGATGCATGGATGCATGGAAGCATGGATGGATGCATGGATGCATGGATGGAGATGGTAGATAGGTAGGTTGGTAGGTAGGTAGGAAGGTAGGTAGGTACGTAGGTAGGTAGGTAGGTAGGTAGGTAGGTAGGTAGGTAGGTGGGTGGATGGATGGATGGATGGATGGATGGATGGATGGATGCATGGATGGATGCATGGATGGATGCATGGATGCATGGATGCAAGGATGCATGGATGGTTGCATGGATGGTTGCATGGATGCATGGATGGATGCATGGATGGATGCATGGATGCATGGATGCACGGATGCACGGATGCATGGATGCATGGATGCACGGATGCACGGATGCACGGATGGTTGCATGGTTGCATGGATAGAGATGGTAGATGATAGATAGATAGATAGATAGATAGATAGATAGATAGATAGATAGATAGATGATAGATAGATGATAGATAGATAGATAGATAGATAGATAGGTAAAGATGGATGCATGGATGCATGGATGCATGGATGCATGGATGCATGGAAGCATGCATGGATGCATGGATGTATGGATACACGGATGCACGGATGCATGGATGCTTGGATGCACGGATGGTTGCATGGTTGCATGCACGGATGCATGCATGGTTGCATGCATGGATGCATGGATGCATGGATAGAGATGGTAGATGATAGATAGATAGATAGATAGATAGGTAGAGATGGATGGATGGAGGCATGGATGGATGCATGGATGGATGGATGCAGGGATGGATGCATGGATGGATGCATGGATGGATGCATGGATGCATGGATGCATGGATGGTTGCATGGATGCATGGATGGTTGCATGGATGCATGGATGCATGGATGCATGGATGCATGGATGCATGGATGCAAGGATGCATGGATGGTTGCATGGATGCATGGATGCATGGATGCATGGATGGATGCATGGATGCATGGATGGATGGATGCACGGATGGTTGTATGGATGCATGGATGGATGGATGCATGGATGCATGGATGCATGGAAGCATGCATGGATGCATGGATGCACGGATGCACGGATGCACGGATGCATGGATGCATGGATGCACGGATGGTTGCATGGTTGCATGCACGGATGCATGCATGGTTGCATGCATGGATGCATGGATGCATGGATAGAGATGGTAGATGGTAGATGATAGATAGATAGATAGATAGATAGATAGATAGATAGATAGATAGATAAAGATGGATGGATGGAGGCATGGATGGATGCATGGATGGATGGAGGCATGGATGGATGCATGGATGGATGGAGGCATGGATGGATGCATGGATGCATGGATGGATGCACGGATGCATGGATAGAGATGGTAGATGATAGATAGATAGATAGATAGATAGATAGATAGATAGATAGATAGATAGATAGATAGATAGATAGATAGATGATAGATAGATAGATAGGTAAAGATGGATGGATGGATGCATGGATGCATGGTTGCATGGTTGCATGCATGGATGGTTGTATGGATGCATGGATGCATGCATGGATGCATGGATGCATGGATAGAGATGGCAGATGATAGATAGATAGATAGATAGATAGATAGATAGATAGATAGATGATAGATAGATGGATGGATGGATGGATGGATGGATGCATGGATGGATAATGGATGCATGGATGGATGGATGGATGGATGGATGGATGGATGGATGGATGCATGGATGGATGCATGGATGGATGCATGGATGCAAGGATGCATGGATGGTTGCATGGTTGCATGGTTGCATGGTTGCATGGTTGCATGGTTGCATGCATGGATGCATGGATGCACGGATGGTTGTATGGATGCATGGATGCATGGATGCATGGATGCATGGATGCAAAGGATGCAAGGATGCATGGATGGTTGCATGGTTGCATGGTTGCATGGTTGCATGGATGCATGGATGCACGGATGGTTGCATGGTTGCATGCATGGATGCATGCATGGATGCATGCATGGATGCATGCATGGATGCATGGATGCATGGATAGAGATGGTAGATGATAGATAGATAGATAGATAGATAGATAGGTAAAGATGGATGGATGGATGCATGGATGGATGGAGGCATGGATGGATGCATGGATGGATGGATGGATGGATGGATGCATGGATGGATGCATGGATGGATGCATGGATGCATGGATGCATGGAAGCATGGATGGATGCATGGATGCATGGATGGAGATGGTAGATAGGTAGGTTGGTAGGTAGGTAGGAAGGTAGGTAGGTACGTACGTAGGTAGGTAGGTAGGTAGGTAGGTAGGTGGGTGGATGGATGGATGGATGGATGGATGGATGGATGGATGGATGCATGGATGGATGCATGGATGGATGCATGGATCCATGGATGCATGGATGCAAGGATGCATGGATGGTTGCATGGATGGTTGCATGGATGCATGGATGGATGCATGGATGGATGCATGGATGCATGGATGCACGGATGCACGGATGCATGGATGCATGGATGCACGGATGCACGGATGCATGGATGCATGGATGCACGGATGGTTGCATGGTTGCATGGATAGAGATGGTAGATGATAGATAGATAGATAGATAGATAGATAGATAGATAGATAGATAGATAGATAGATAGATGATAGATAGATGATAGATAGATAGATAGATAGATAGATAGGTAAAGATGGATGGATGGATGGATGGATGCATGGATGCATGGATGCATGGATGCATGGAAGCATGCATGGATGCATGGATGTATGGATACACGGATGCACGGATGCATGGATGCATGGATGCACAGATGGTTGCATGGTTGCATGCACGGATGCATGCATGGTTGCATGCATGGATGCATGGATGCATGGATAGAGATGGTAGATGATAGATAGATAGATAGATAGATAGATAGGTAAAGATGGATGGATGGAGGCATGGATGGATGCATGGATGGATGGATGCATGGATGGATGCATGGATGGATGCATGGATGCATGGATGCATGGATGGATGGATGCATGGATGCATGGATGCATGGATGGTTGCATGGATGCATGGATGGTTGCATGGATGCATGGATGGTTGCATGGATGCATGGATGCATGGATGCATGGATGGTTGTATGGATGCATGGATGGTTGTATGGATGCATGGATGCATGGTTGCAAGGATGCAAGGATGCAAGGATGCATGGATGGTTGCATGGATGCATGGATGCATGGATGCATGGATGGATGCATGGATGGATGGATGCACGGATGGTTGTATGGATGCATGGATGCATGGATAGAGATGGTAGATGATAGATAGATAGATAGATAGATAGATAGATAGATAGATAGATGATAGATAGATGGATGGATGGATGGATGCATGGATGGATGCATGGATGGATAATGGATGCATGGATGGATGGATGCATGGATGGATGGATGCATGGATGGATGCATGGATGCAAGGATGCATGGATGGTTGCATGGTTGCATGGTTGCATGGTTGCATGGATGGATGCATGGATGCATGGATGCATGGATGCATGGATGCACGGATGGTTGTATGGATGCATGGATGCATGGATGCATGGATGCAAAGGATGCAAGGATGCATGGATGGTTGCATGGTTGCATGGTTGCATGGATGCATGGATGCATGGATGCACGGATGGTTGCATGGTTGCATGCATGGATGCATGCATGGTTGCATGCATGGATGCATGGATGCATGGATAGAGATGGTAGATGATAGATAGATAGATAGATAGATAGATAGATAGATAGGTAAAGATGGATGGATGGATGCATGGATGGATGGAGGCATGGATGCATGGATGGATGGATGGATGGATGCATGGATGGATGCATGGATGGATGCATGGATGCATGGATGCATGGAAGCATGGATGGATGCATGGATGCATGGATGGAGATGGTAGATAGGTAGGTTGGTAGGTAGGTAGGTACGTAGGTAGGTAGGTAGGTAGGTAGGTAGGTAGGTGGGTGGATGGATGGATGGATGGATGGATGGATGGATGGATGGATGCATGGATGGATGCATGGATGGATGCATGGATGCATGGATGCATGGATGCAAGGATGCATGGATGGTTGCATGGATGGTTGCATGGATGCATGGATGCATGGATGGATGCATGGATGCATGGATGCACGGATGCACGGATGCATGGATGCATGGATGCACGGATGCACGGATGCATGGATGCACGGATGGTTGCATGGTTGCATGCATGGATGCATGCATGGATGCATGCATGGATGCATGGATGCATGGATAGAGATGGTAGATGATAGATAGATAGATAGATAGATAGATAGGTAAAGATGGATGGATGGAGGCATGGATGGATGCATGGATGGATGGATGCATGGATGGATGGAGGCATGGATGGATGCATGGATGCATGGATGGATGCACGGATGCATGGATAGAGATGGTAGATGATAGATAGATAGATAGATAGATAGATAGATAGATAGATAGATAGATAGATAGATAGATAGATATATGATAGATAGATAGATAGGTAAAGATGGATGCATGGATGCATGGATGCATGGTTGCATGGTTGCATGCATGGATGGTTGTATGGATGCATGGATGCATGCATGGATGCATGGATGCATGGATAGAGATGGCAGATGATAGATAGATAGATAGATAGATAGATAGATAGATAGATAGATGATAGATAGATGGATGGATGGATGGATGCATGGATGGATGCATGGATGGATAATGGATGCATGGATGGATGGATGCATGGATGCATGGATGGTTGCATGGATGCATGGATGCACGGATGGATGCATGGATGGATGCATGGATGCACGGATGCATGGATGCACGGATGGTTGCATGGTTGCATGCATGGTTGCATGCATGGATGCATGCATGGTTGCATGCATGGATGCACGGATGCATGGATAGAGATGGTAGATGATAGATAGATAGATAGATAGATAGATAGATAGATAGATAGATAGATGATAGATAGATAGATAGATAGGTAAAGATGGATGGATGGATGCATGGATGCATGGATGCATGGAAGCATGCATGGATGCATGGATGCATGGATACACGGATGCACGGATGCATGGATGCATGGATGCACGGATGGTTGCATGGTTGCATGCACGGATGCATGCATGGTTGCATGCATGGATGCATGGATGCATGGATAGAGATGGTAGATGATAGATAGATAGATAGATAGATAGATAGATAGGTAAAGATGGATGGATGGATGCATGGATGGATGGATGGATGGATGGATGCATGGATGCACGGATGCATGGATGCACGGATGCATGGATGCACGGATGCATGGATGCACGGATGGTTGCATGGTTGCATGCATGGATGCATGCATGGATGCATGCATGGATGCATGCATGGATGCATGGATAGAGATGGTAGATGATAGATAGATAGATAGATAGATAGATAGATAGATAGATAGGTAAAGATGGATGGATGGATGCATGGATGGATGGATGGATGGATGCATGGATGCATGGATGAATGGAAGCATGGATGGATGCATGGATGCATGGATGGAGATGGTAGATAGGTAGGTAGGTAGGTAGGTAGGTAGGTAGGTAGGTGGATGGATGGATGGATGGATGGATGGATGGATGGATGGATGGATGGATGCATGGATGGATGCATGGATGCATGGATGCATGGATGCATGGATGCATGGATGGTTGCATGGATGCATGGATGGATGCATGGATGGATGCATGGATGCATGGATGCACGGATGCACGGATGCATGGATGCATGGATGCATGGATGCACGGATGCATGGATGCATGGATGCACAAATGGTTGCATGGTTGCATGGATAGAGATGGTAGATGATAGATAGATAGATAGATAGATAGATAGATAGATAGATAGATAGATAGATAGATAGATGATAGATAGATAGATAGATAGGTAAAGATGGATGGATGGATGCATGGATGCATGGATGCATGGAAGCATGGATGGATGCATGGATGCATGGATGGAGATGGTAGATAGATAGATAGATAGATAGATAGGTAAAGATGGATGGATGGATGCATGGATGGATGGATGGATGGATGCATGGATGCATGGATGAATGGAAGCATGGATGGATGCATGGATGCATGGATGGAGATGGTAGGTAGGTAGGTAGGTAGGTAGGTAGGTAGGTAGATAGATAGATGCATGGATGCATGGATGGATGGATGGATGGATGCATGGATGGATGCATGGGTGGATGGATGCATGGGTGGATGGATGGATGGATGCATGGATGCATGGATGAATGGAAGCATGGATGGATGCATGGATGCATGGATGGAG
>NW_027256885.1:81372793-81375293 GCF_029215685.1 Pituophis catenifer annectens
GGATGGATGCATGGATGGATGGATGGATGCATGGATGCATGGATACACGGATGCATGGATGCACGGATGCACGGATGCAAGGATGCATGGATGTATGGATGTATGGATGCATGGATGGATGCATGGATGCAAGGATGCATGGATGGTTGCATGGATGCATGGATGCATGGTTGCATGCATGGTTGCATGCATGGTTGCATGCATGGATGCATGGATGCATGGATAGGGATGGTAGATGATAGATAGATAGATAGATAGATAGATAGATAGATAGATAGATAGATAAAGATAGATGGATGGATGCATCGATGGATGGATGGATGGATGCATGGATGCATGGATGAATGGAAGCATGGATGGATGCATGGATGCATGGATGGAGATGGTAGATAGGTAGGTAGATAGGTAGGTAGGTAGGTAGGTAGGTAGGTAGGTAGGTAGGTGGGTGGGTGGGTGGATGGATGGATGGATGGATGGATGCATGGATGGATGGATGGATGGATGGATGCATGGATGGATGGATGGATGGATGGATGCATGGATGCATGGATGCATGGATGCAAGGATGCATGGATGCATGGATGCATGGATGCACGGATGCATGGATGCACGGATGCACGGATGCATGGATGCACGGATGCACGGATGGTTGCATGGTTGCATGCATGGATGCATGCATGGTTGCATGCATGGTTGGATGCATGGATGCATGGATGCATGGATAGAGATGGTAGATGATAGATAGATAGATAGGTAAAGATGGATGCATGGATGCATGGATGCATGGATGCATGGTTGCATGGATGGATGGATGGATGGATGGATGGATGCATGGATGGATGCATGGATGAATGCATGGATGGATGCATGGATGGATGCATGGATGCATGGATGGATGCATGGATGGATGCATGGATGCATGGATGCATGGATGCATGGATGCACGGATGGTTGTATGGATGCATGGATGCATGGATGCATGGATGCAAAGGATGCAAGGATGCATGGATGGTTGCATGGTTGCATGGTTGCATGGATGCATGGATGCATGGATGCATGGATGCATGCATGGTTGCATGCATGGATGCATGCATGGATGCATGCATGGATGCATGGATGCATGGATAGAGATGGTAGATGATAGATAGATAGATAGATAGATAGATAGATAGATAGATAGATAGATAGATAGGTAAAGATGGATGGATGGATGCATGGATGGATGGAGGCATGGATGGATGCATGGATGGATGGATGGATGGATGGATGCATGGATGGATGCATGGATGGATGCATGGATGCATGGATGCATGGAAGCATGGATGGATGCATGGATGCATGGATGGAGATGGTAGATAGGTAGGTTGGTAGGTAGGTAGGAAGGTAGGTAGGTACGTAGGTAGGTAGGTAGGTAGGTAGGTAGGTAGGTGGGTGGATGGATGGATGGATGGATGGATGGATGGATGGATGGATGCATGGATGGATGCATGGATGGATGCATGGATGCATGGATGCATGGATGCAAGGATGCATGGATGGTTGCATGGATGGTTGCATGGATGCATGGATGGATGCATGGATGGATGCATGGATGCATGGATGCACGGATGCACGGATGCATGGATGCATGGATGCACGGATGGTTGCATGGTTGCATGGATAGAGATGGTAGATGATAGATAGATAGATAGATAGATAGATAGATAGATAGATAGATAGATGATAGATAGATGATAGATAGATAGATAGATAGATAGATAGGTAAAGATGGATGGATGGATGCATGGATGCATGGAAGCATGCATGGATGCATGGATGTATGGATACACGGATGCACGGATGCATGGATGCATGGATGCACGGATGGTTGCATGGTTGCATGCACGGATGCATGCATGGTTGCATGCATGGATGCATGGATGCATGGATAGAGATGGTAGATGATAGATAGATAGATAGATAGATAGATAGATAGATAGATAGATAGATAGATAGATAGATAGACAGATAGATAGATAGGTAAAGATGGATGGATGGATGCATGGATGGATGGATGGATGGATGCATGGATGAATGGTTGCATGGTTGCATGCATGGATGCATGGATGCACGGATGCACGGATGCATGGATGCATGGATGCACGGATGGTTGCATGGTTGCATGGATAGAGATGGTAGATGATAGATAGATAGATAGATAGATAGATAGATAGATAGATAGATGATAGATAGATGATAGATAGATAGATAGGTAAAGATGGATGGATGGATGCATGGATGCATGGATGCATGGATGCATGGAAGCATGCATGGATGCATGGATGCATGGATGCACGGATGCACGGATGCATGGATGCATGGATGCACGGATGGTTGCATGGTTGCATGCACGGATGCATGCATGGTTGCATGCATGGATGCATGGATGCATGGATAGAGATGGTAGATGATAGATAGATAGATAGATAGATAGATAGATAGGTAAAGATGGATGGATGGA
>NW_027256885.1:81380293-81382793 GCF_029215685.1 Pituophis catenifer annectens
GAAGCATGGATGGATGCATGGATGCATGGATGGAGATGGTAGATAAGTAGGTAGATAGGTAGGTAGGTAGGTAGGTAGATAGATAGATAGATGGATGGATGGATGGATGGATGGATGGATGGATGGATGGATGGATGGATGCATGGATGGATGCATGGATGCATGGATGCATGAATGCATGGATGCATGGATGGTTGCATGGATGCATGGATGGATGCATGGATGGATGCATGGATGGATGCATGGATGCACGGATGCATGGATGCACGGATGGTTGCATGGTTGCATGCATGGTTGCATGCATGGATGCATGCATGGTTGCATGCATGGATGCACGGATGCATGGATAGAGATGGTAGATGATAGATAGATAGATAGATAGATAGATAGATAGATAGATAGATAGATAGATGATAGATAGATAGATAGATAGGTAAAGATGGATGGATGGATACACGGATTCACGGATGCATGGATGCATGGATGCACGGATGCACGGATGCATGGATGCATGGATGCATGGATGCATGGAAGCATGCATGGATGCATGGATGCATGGATACACGGATGCATGGATGCATGGAAGCATGCATGGATGCATGGATGCATGGATACACGGATTCACGGATGCATGGATGCATGGATGCACGGATGCACGGATGCATGGATGCATGGATGCATGGATGCATGGAAGCATGCATGGATGCATGGATGCATGGATACACGGATGCACGGATGCATGGATGCATGGATGCACGGATGGTTGCATGGTTGCATGCACGGATGCATGCATGGTTGCATGCATGGATGCATGGATGCATGGATAGAGATGGTAGATGATAGATAGATAGATAGATAGATAGATAGATAGATAGATAGATAGATAGATAGATAGATGATAGATAGATAGGTAAAGATGGATGGATGGATGCATGGATGCATGGTTGCATGGTTGCATGCATGGATGGTTGTATGGATGCATGGATGCATGCATGGATGCATGGATGCATGGATAGAGATGGCAGATGATAGATAGATAGATAGATAGATAGATAGATAGATAGATAGATAGATAGATAGATAGATAGATGATAGATAGATGGATGGATGCATGGATGGATGCATGGATGGATAATGGATGCATGGATGGATGGATGGATGCATGGATGGATGCATGGATGGATGCATGGATGCAAGGATGCATGGATGGTTGCATGGTTGCATGGTTGCATGGATGGATGCATGGATGCATGGATGCATGGATGCATGGATGCATGGATGCATGGATGCACGGATGGTTGTATGGATGCATGGATGCATGGATGCATGGATGCAAAGGATGCAAGGATGCATGGATGGTTGTATGGATGCATGGATGCATGGATGCATGGATGCATGGATGCATGGATGCATGGATGGATGGATGGATGGTTGCATGGATGGTTGCATGGATGCATGCATGGATGCATGCATGGATGCATGGATGCATGGATGCATGGATGCATGGATAGAGATGGTAGATGATAGATAGATAGATAGATAGATAGATAGATAGATAGATAGATAGATAGATAGATAGATAGATAGATAGATGGATGCATGGATGCATGGATGCATGGATGCATGGATGCATGGATGCATGGATGGATGCAGGGATGGATGCAGGGATGCATGGATGAATGGAAGCATGGATGGATGCATGGATGCATGAATGGAGATGGTAGGTAGGTAGGTAGGTAGGTAGGTAGGTAGATAGATGCATGGATGCATGGATGGATGCATGGATGGATAATGGATGCATGGATGCATGGATGCATGGATGCATGGATGCATGGATGCATGGATGCATGGATGGTTGCATGGATGCATGGATGCATGGATGCATGGATGCATGGATGCATGGATGGTTGTATGGATGCATGGATGCATGGATGCATGGATGCATGGATGCATGGATGCATGGATGGATGGATGGATGGATGCATGGATGGATGGATGCATGGATGCAAGGATGCATGGATGGTTGCATGGATGCATGGATGCACGGTTGGATGCATGGATGGATGCATGGATGCATGGATGCACGGATGCATGGATGCACGGATGCACGGATGCACGGATGGTTGCATGGATGCATGGATAGAGATGGTAGATGATAGATAGATAGATAGATAGATAGATAGATAGATAGATAGATAGATAGATGATAGATAGATAGATAGGTAAAGATGCATGGATGCATGGAAGCATGGATGGATGCATGGATGCATGGATGGAGATGGTAGATAGATAGGTAGGTAGGTAGGTAGGTAGGTAGGTAGGTAGGTGGATGGATGGATGGATGGATGGATGGATGGATGGATGCATGCATGGATGGATGGATGCATGGATGGATGCATGGATGCATGGATGCATGGTTGCATGGATGGTTGCATGGTTGCATGGATGCATGGATGCACGGATGGTTGCATGGTTGCATGCACGGATGCATGCATGGTTG
>NW_027256885.1:81387793-81390293 GCF_029215685.1 Pituophis catenifer annectens
ATGCATGGATGCATGGATAGAGATGGTAGATGATAGATAGATAGATAGATAGATAGATAGATAGATAGATAGGTAAAGATGGATGGATGGATGCATGGATGGATGGATGGATGGATGCATGGATGCATGGATGAATGGAAGCATGGATGGATGCATGGATGCATGGATGGAGATGGTAGATAGATAGGTAGGTAGGTAGGTAGGTAGGTAGGTAGGTAGATGGATGGATGGATGGATGGATGGATGCATGGATGGATGGATGCATGCATGGATGCATGGATGCATGGATGCATGGTTGCATGGATGGATGCATGGATGCATGGATGCACGGATGGTTGTATGTATGCATGGATGCATGGTTGCATGGATGCATGCATGGATGGAGGCATGGATGGAT
This sequence comes from Pituophis catenifer annectens, assembly GCF_029215685.1. Classification (NCBI taxonomy): domain Eukaryota; kingdom Metazoa; phylum Chordata; class Lepidosauria; order Squamata; family Colubridae; genus Pituophis; species Pituophis catenifer. The sequence goes on from NW_027256885.1 coordinate 81,388,191, forward strand.
GCATGGATGGATGGATGGATGGATGGATGCATGGATGGATGCATGGATGGATGCATGGATGCATGGAAGCATGGAAGCATGGATGGATGCATGGATGCATGGATGGAGATGGTAGGTAGGTAGGTAGGTAGGTAGGTAGGTAGGTGGGTGGGTGTATGGATGGATGGATGGATGGATGGATGCATGGATGCATGGATGCATGGATGCATGGATGCATGGATGCATGGTTGCATGCATGGATGCATGCATGGATGCATGGATAGAGATGGCAGATGATAGATAGATAGATAGATAGATAGATAGATAGATAGATAGGTAAAGATGGATGGATGGATGCATGGATGGATGGAGGCATGGATGGATGCATGGATGGATGGATGGAGATGGTAGATAAGTAGGTAGATAGGTAGGTAGGTAGGTAGGTAGGTAGGTAGGTAGGTAGGTAGATAGATAGATGGATGGATGGATGGATGGATGGATGCATGGATGAATGGAAGCATGGATGGATGCATGGATGCATGGATGGAGATGGTAGATAGGTAGGTAGATAGGTAGGTAGGTAGGTAGGTTGGTAGATAGATAGATGGATGCATGGATGCAAGGATGCATGGATGGTTGCATGCTTGCATGGATGCATGGATGCATGGATGGATGGATGCATGGATGGATGGATGGATGGATGCATGGATGGATGCATGGATGCATGGATGCATGGATGCATGGATGCACGGATGCATGGATAGAGATGGTAGATGATAGATAGATAGATAGATAGATAGATAGATAGGTAAAGATGGATGGATGGATGCATGGATGCATGGATGCCTGGATGGATGCATGGATGCATGGATGAATGGAAGCATGGATGGATGCATGGATGCATGGATGGAGATGGTAGATAGGTAGGTAGATAGGTAGGTAGGTAGGTAGGTTGGTAGATAGATAGATGGATGCATGGATGCAAGGATGCATGGATGGTTGCATGGTTGCATGGATGCATGGATGCATGGATGCATGGATGCATGGATGGATGGATGCATGGATGCATGGATGGATGGATGCATGGATGCATGGATGCATGGATGCATGGATGCACGGATGCATGGATAGAGATGGTAGATGATAGATAGATAGATAGATAGATAGATAGATAGATAGATAGGTAAAGATGGATGGATGGATGCATGGATGCATGGATGCATGGATGGATGCATGGATGCATGGATGGAGATGGTAGATAAGTAGGTAGATAGGTAGGTAGGTAGGTAGGTAGATAGATAGATAGATAGATGGATGGATGGATGGATGGATGCATGGATGGATGGAGGCATGGATGCATGGATGGATGGATGGATGGATGGATGGATGGATGGATGGATGGATGCATGGATGCATGGATGCATGGATGCATGGAAGCATGGATGGATGCATGGATGCATGGATGGAGATGGTAGATAAGTAGGTAGATAGGTAGGTAGGTAGGTAGGTAGGTAGATAGATAGATAGATGGATGGATGGATGGATGGATGGATGGATGGATGGATGGATGGATGCATGGATGGATGCATGGATGCATGGATGCATGGATGCATGGATGCATGGATGGTTGCATGGATGCATGGATGCATGGATGCACGGATGGTTGTATGTATGCATGGATGCATGGTTGCATGGTTGCATGCATGGATGCATGCATGGATGCATGGATGCATGGATAGAGATGGCAGATGATAGATAGATAGATAGATAGATAGATAGATAGATAGGTAAAGATGGATGGATGGATGCATGGATGGATGGAGGCATGGATGGATGCATGGATGCATGGATGCATGGATGCATGGAAGCATGCATGGATGCATGGATGCATGGATACACGGATGCACGGATGCATGGATGCATGGATGCACGGATGGTTGCATGGTTGCATGCACGGATGCATGCATGGTTGCATGCATGGATGCATGGATGCATGGATAGAGATCGTAGATGATAGATAGATAGATAGATAGATAGATAGATAGGTAAAGATGGATGGATGGATGCATGGATGCATGGATGCATGGATGGATGCATGGATGCATGGATGGAGATGGTAGATAA
>NW_027256885.1:81395293-81397793 GCF_029215685.1 Pituophis catenifer annectens
TGCACGGATGCATGCATGGATGGATGGATGTATGCATGCATGGATGCATGCTTGGATGGATAGAGATGGTAGATAGATAGATAGATAGATAGATAGATAGATAGATAGATAGATAGATGGATGCATGGATGCATGGATGCATGGATGCATGGATGGATGCATGGATGGATGCATGTATGGATGCATGGATGGATGGATGGATGGATGGATGCATGGATGCATGCATGGATGCATGGATGCATGGATAGAGATGGTAGATGATAGATAGATAGATAGATAGATAGATAGATAGATAGATAGATAAAGATGGATGGATGGATGCATGGATGGATGGATGGATGGATGCATGGATGCATGGTTGCATGCATGGATGCATGGTTGCATGCATGGATGCATGCATGGATGCATGGATAGAGATGGAAGATGATAGATAGATAGATAGATAGATAGATAGATAGATAGGTAAAGATGGATGGATGGATGCATCGATGGATGGATGGATGGATGCATGGATGAATGGAAGCATGGATGGATGCATGGATGCATGGATAGAGATGGTAGATGATAGATAGATAGATAGATAGATAGATAGATAGATAGATAGGTAAAGATGGATGGATGGATGGATGCATGGATGGATGGATGTATGGATGCATGGATGCATGGATGAATGGAAGCATGGATGGATGCATGGATGCATGGATGGAGATGGTAGATAGATAGATAGGTAGGTAGGTAGGTAGGTAGGTAGATGGATGGATGGATGGATGGATGGATGGATGCATGGATGGATGGATGCATGCATGGATGCATGGATGCATGGATGCATGGTTGCATGGATGGATGCATGGATGCATGGATGCACGGATGGTTGTATGTATGCATGGATGCATGGTTGCATGGTTGCATGCATGGATGCATGCATGGATGCATGGATGCATGGATAGAGATGGCAGATGATAGATAGATAGATAGATAGATAGATAGATAGATAGATAGATAGATAGATAGATAGGTAAAGATGGATGGATGGATGCATGGATGGATGGAGGCATGGATGGATGCATGGATGGATGGATGGATGGATGGATGCATGGATGGATGCATGGATGGATGCATGGATGCATGGATGCATGGAAGCATGGATGGATGCATGGATGCATGGATGGAGATGGTAGATAGGTAGGTTGGTTGGTAGGTAGGTAGGTAGGTAGGTAGGTAGGTAGGTAGGTAGGTAGATGGATGGATGGATGGATGCATGGATGGATGGATGGATGGATGGATGCATGGATGGATGGATGCATGGATGCATGGATGCAAGGATGCATGGATGGTTGCATGGATGCATGGATGGATGCATGGATGGATGCATGGATGCATGGATGCATGGATGCACGGATGCACGGATGCATGGATGCATGGATGCACGGATGCCTGGATGCACGGATGCACGGATGCACGGATGCAAGGATGCATGGATGGATGGATGGATGGATGCATGGATGGATGCATGGATGCAAGGATGCATGGATGGTTGCATGGATGCATGGATGCATGGATGCATGCATGGTTGCATGCATGGTTGCATGCATGGATGCATGGATGCATGGATAGAGATGGTAGATGATAGATAGATAGATGGATAGATAGATAGGTAAAGATGGATGGATGGATGCATGGATGGATGGAGGCATGGATGCATGGATGGATGGATGGATGGATGGATGGATGGATGGATGGATGCATGCATGGATGGATGCTTGGATGGATGCATGGATGCATGGATGCATGGATGGATGCATGGATAGATGCATGGATGCATGGATGGTTGCATGGATGGATAATGGATGGATGCATAGATGGATGCATGGATGCATGGATGGATGCATGGATGCATGGATAGAGATGGTAGATGATAGATAGACAGATAGATAAATAGATAGATAGACAGACAGACAGACGGATGCATGGATGAATGGATGGATGGATGGATGGATGGATGGAGATGATAGATAGATAGATAGATAGATAGATAGATAGATAGATAGATAGATAGATAGATAGATGGATGCATGGATGGATCCATGGATGGATGCATGGATGGTTGGATGGATGGATGCATGGATGGATGCATGGATGGATGCATGGATGCACGGATGCATGCATGGATGGATGGATGTATGCATGCATGGATGCATGCTTGGATGGATAGAGATGGTAGATAGATAGATAGATAGATAGATAGATAGATAGATAGATAGATAGATAGATAGATAGATGGATGCATGGATGCATGGATGGATGCATGGATGGATGCATGTATGGATGCATGGATGGATGGATGGATGGATGGATGCATGGATGCATGCATGGATGCATGGATGCATGGATAGAGATGGTAGATGATAGATAGATAGATAGATAGATAGATAGATAGATAGATAGATAGATAGATAAAGATGGATGGATGGATGCATGGATGGATGGATGGATGGATGCA
>NW_027256885.1:81410293-81420293 GCF_029215685.1 Pituophis catenifer annectens
TGGATGGATGGATGGATGGATGCATGGATGGATGCATGGATGGATGCATGGATGCAAGGATGCATGGATGGTTGCATGGTTGCATGGTTGCATGGTTGCATGGTTGCATGGTTGCATGCATGGATGCATGGATGCACGGATGGTTGTATGGATGCATGGATGCATGGATGCATGGATGCATGGATGCAAAGGATGCAAGGATGCATGGATGGTTGCATGGTTGCATGGTTGCATGGTTGCATGGATGCATGGATGCACGGATGGTTGCATGGTTGCATGCATGGATGCATGCATGGATGCATGCATGGATGCATGCATGGATGCATGGATGCATGGATAGAGATGGTAGATGATAGATAGATAGATAGATAGATAGATAGGTAAAGATGGATGGATGGATGCATGGATGGATGGAGGCATGGATGGATGCATGGATGGATGGATGGATGGATGGATGCATGGATGGATGCATGGATGGATGCATGGATGCATGGATGCATGGAAGCATGGATGGATGCATGGATGCATGGATGGAGATGGTAGATAGGTAGGTTGGTAGGTAGGTAGGAAGGTAGGTAGGTACGTACGTAGGTAGGTAGGTAGGTAGGTAGGTAGGTGGGTGGATGGATGGATGGATGGATGGATGGATGGATGGATGGATGGATGCATGGATGGATGCATGGATGGATGCATGGATCCATGGATGCATGGATGCAAGGATGCATGGATGGTTGCATGGATGGTTGCATGGATGCATGGATGGATGCATGGATGGATGCATGGATGCATGGATGCACGGATGCACGGATGCATGGATGCATGGATGCACGGATGCACGGATGCATGGATGCATGGATGCACGGATGGTTGCATGGTTGCATGGATAGAGATGGTAGATGATAGATAGATAGATAGATAGATAGATAGATAGATAGATAGATAGATAGATAGATAGATAGATGATAGATAGATGATAGATAGATAGATAGATAGATAGATAGGTAAAGATGGATGGATGGATGGATGGATGCATGGATGCATGGATGCATGGATGCATGGAAGCATGCATGGATGCATGGATGTATGGATACACGGATGCACGGATGCATGGATGCATGGATGCACAGATGGTTGCATGGTTGCATGCACGGATGCATGCATGGTTGCATGCATGGATGCATGGATGCATGGATAGAGATGGTAGATGATAGATAGATAGATAGATAGATAGATAGGTAAAGATGGATGGATGGAGGCATGGATGGATGCATGGATGGATGGATGCATGGATGGATGCATGGATGGATGCATGGATGCATGGATGCATGGATGGATGGATGCATGGATGCATGGATGCATGGATGGTTGCATGGATGCATGGATGGTTGCATGGATGCATGGATGGTTGCATGGATGCATGGATGCATGGATGCATGGATGGTTGTATGGATGCATGGATGGTTGTATGGATGCATGGATGCATGGTTGCAAGGATGCAAGGATGCAAGGATGCATGGATGGTTGCATGGATGCATGGATGCATGGATGCATGGATGGATGCATGGATGGATGGATGCACGGATGGTTGTATGGATGCATGGATGCATGGATAGAGATGGTAGATGATAGATAGATAGATAGATAGATAGATAGATAGATAGATAGATAGATAGATAGATAGATGATAGATAGATGGATGGATGGATGGATGCATGGATGGATGCATGGATGGATAATGGATGCATGGATGGATGGATGGATGCATGGATGGATGCATGGATGGATGCATGGATGCAAGGATGCATGGATGGTTGCATGGTTGCATGGTTGCATGGTTGCATGGATGGATGCATGGATGCATGGATGCATGGATGCATGGATGCACGGATGGTTGTATGGATGCATGGATGCATGGATGCATGGATGCAAAGGATGCATGGATGCATGGATGCACGGATGGTTGCATGGTTGCATGCATGGATGCATGCATGGTTGCATGCATGGATGCATGGATGCATGGATAGAGATGGTAGATGATAGATAGATAGATAGATAGATAGATAGATAGATAGATAGGTAAAGATGGATGGATGGATGCATGGATGGATGGAGGCATGGATGCATGGATGGATGGATGGATGGATGCATGGATGGATGCATGGATGGATGCATGGATGCATGGATGCATGGAAGCATGGATGGATGCATGGATGCATGGATGGAGATGGTAGATAGGTAGGTTGGTAGGTAGGTAGGTACGTAGGTAGGTAGGTAGGTAGGTAGGTAGGTAGGTGGGTGGATGGATGGATGGATGGATGGATGGATGGATGGATGCATGGATGGATGCATGGATGGATGCATGGATGCATGGATGCATGGATGCAAGGATGCATGGATGGTTGCATGGATGGTTGCATGGATGCATGGATGGATGCATGGATGCATGGATGCATGGATGCACGGATGCACGGATGCATGGATGCATGGATGCACGGATGCACGGATGCATGGATGCACGGATGGTTGCATGGTTGCATGCATGGATGCATGCATGGATGCATGCATGGATGCATGGATGCATGGATAGAGATGGTAGATGATAGATAGATAGATAGATAGATAGATAGGTAAAGATGGATGGATGGAGGCATGGATGGATGCATGGATGGATGGATGCATGGATGGATGGAGGCATGGATGGATGCATGGATGCATGGATGGATGCACGGATGCATGGATAGAGATGGTAGATGATAGATAGATAGATAGATAGATAGATAGATAGATAGATGATAGATAGATGGATGGATGGATGGATGCATGGATGGATGCATGGATGGATAATGGATGCATGGATGGATGGATGCATGGATGCATGGATGGTTGCATGGATGCATGGATGCACGGATGGATGCATGGATGGATGCATGGATGCACGGATGCATGGATGCACGGATGGTTGCATGGTTGCATGCATGGTTGCATGCATGGATGCATGCATGGTTGCATGCATGGATGCACGGATGCATGGATAGAGATGGTAGATGATAGATAGATAGATAGATAGATAGATAGATAGATAGATAGATAGATAGATAGATAGATGATAGATAGATAGATAGATAGGTAAAGATGGATGGATGGATGCATGGATGCATGGATGCATGGAAGCATGCATGGATGCATGGATGCATGGATACACGGATGCACGGATGCATGGATGCATGGATGCACGGATGGTTGCATGGTTGCATGCACGGATGCATGCATGGTTGCATGCATGGATGCATGGATGCATGGATAGAGATGGTAGATGATAGATAGATAGATAGATAGATAGATAGATAGATAGATAGGTAAAGATGGATGGATGGATGCATGGATGGATGGATGGATGGATGGATGCATGGATGCACGGATGCATGGATGCACGGATGCATGGATGCACGGATGCATGGATGCACGGATGGTTGCATGGTTGCATGCATGGATGCATGCATGGATGCATGCATGGATGCATGCATGGATGCATGCATGGATGCATGGATAGAGATGGTAGATGATAGATAGATAGATAGATAGATAGATAGATAGATAGATAGATAGGTAAAGATGGATGGATGGATGCATGGATGGATGGATGGATGGATGCATGGATGCATGGATGAATGGAAGCATGGATGGATGCATGGATGCATGGATGGAGATGGTAGATAGGTAGGTAGGTAGGTAGGTAGGTAGGTAGGTAGGTGGATGGATGGATGGATGGATGGATGGATGGATGCATGGATGGATGGATGCATGGATGGATGCATGGATGGATGCATGGATGCATGGATGCATGGATGGTTGCATGGATGCATGGATGGATGCATGGATGGATGCATGGATGCATGGATGCACGGATGCACGGATGCATGGATGCATGGATGCATGGATGCATGGATGCACGGATGCATGGATGCATGGATGCACAAATGGTTGCATGGTTGCATGGATAGAGATGGTAGATGATAGATAGATAGATAGATAGATAGATAGATAGATAGATAGATAGATAGATAGATAGATAGATAGATAGATGATAGATAGATAGATAGATAGGTAAAGATGGATGGATGGATGCATGGATGCATGGATGCATGGAAGCATGGATGGATGCATGGATGCATGGATGGAGATGGTAGATAGATAGATAGATAGATAGATAGGTAAAGATGGATGGATGGATGCATGGATGGATGGATGGATGGATGCATGGATGCATGGATGAATGGAAGCATGGATGGATGCATGGATGCATGGATGGAGATGGTAGGTAGGTAGGTAGGTAGGTAGGTAGGTAGGTAGGTAGGTAGATAGATAGATGCATGGATGCATGGATGGATGGATGGATGGATGCATGGATGGATGCATGGGTGGATGGATGCATGGGTGGATGGATGGATGGATGCATGGATGCATGGATGAATGGAAGCATGGATGGATGCATGGATGCATGGATGGAGATGGTAGATAGGTAGGTAGATAGGTAGGTAGGTAGGTAGGTTGGTAGATAGATAGATGGATGCATGGATGCAAGGATGCATGGATGGTTGCATGGTTGCATGGATGCATGGATGCATGGATGGATGGATGCATGGATGCATGGATGGATGGATGCATGGATGGATGCATGGATGGAAGCATGGATGGATGCATGGATGCATGGATGGAGATGGTAGATAGGTAGGTAGATAGGTAGGTAGGTAGGTAGGTGGGTGGGTGGGTGGATGGATGGATGGATGGATGGATGCATGGATGGATGGATGGATGGATGGATGCATGGATGCATGGATGCATGGATGCATGGATGCAAGGATGCAAGGATGCATGGATGCATGGATGCACGGATGCATGGATGCACGGATGCACGGATGCATGGATGCACGGATGCACGGATGGTTGCATGGTTGCATGCATGGATGCATGCATGGTTGCATGCATGGTTGGATGCATGGATGCATGGATGCATGGATAGAGATGGTAGATGATAGATAGATAGATAGGTAAAGATGGATGGATGGATGCATGGATGGATGCAAGGATGCATGGATGGTTGCATGGATGCATGGATGCATGGATGCATGGATGCATGGATGCATGGATGCATGGATGCATGGATGCATGGATGCATGGATGCATGGTTGCATGGTTGCATGGATGGATGGATGGATGGATGGATGCATGGATGGATGCATGGATGGATGCATGGATGGATGCATGGATGGAGGCATGGATGCATGGATGGATGCATGGATGGATGCATGGATGCATGGATGCATGGATGCATGGATGCACGGATGGTTGTATGGATGCATGGATGCATGGATCCATGGATGCAAAGGATGCAAGGATGCATGGATGGTTGCATGGTTGCATGGTTGCATGGATGCATGGATGCATGGATGCACGGATGGTTGCATGGTTGCATGCATGGATGCATGCATGGATGCATGCATGGATGCATGCATGGATGCATGGATGCATGGATAGAGATGGTAGATGATAGATAGATAGATAGATAGATAGATAGATAGATAGATAGATAGATAGATAGGTAAAGATGGATGGATGGATGCATGGATGGATGGAGGCATGGATGGATGCATGGATGGATGGATGGATGGATGGATGCATGGATGGATGCATGGATGGATGCATGGATGCATGGATGCATGGAAGCATGGATGGATGCATGGATGCATGGATGGAGATGGTAGATAGGTAGGTTGGTAGGTAGGTAGGAAGGTAGGTAGGTACGTAGGTAGGTAGGTAGGTAGGTAGGTAGGTAGGTAGGTGGGTGGATGGATGGATGGATGGATGCATGGATAGAGATGGTAGATGATAGATAGATAGATAGATAGATAGATAGATAGATAGATAGATAGATAGATAGATAGATAGATAGATGATAGATAGATAGATAGATAGGTAAAGATGGATGGATGGATGCATGGATGCATGGATGCATGGAAGCATGGATGGATGCATGGATGCATGGATGGAGATGGTAGATAGATAGATAGATAGATAGATAGGTAAAGATGGATGGATGGATGCATGGATGGATGGATGGATGGATGCATGGATGCATGGATGAATGGAAGCATGGATGGATGCATGGATGCATGGATGGAGATGGTAGGTAGGTAGGTAGGTAGGTAGGTAGGTAGGTAGATAGATAGATGCATGGATGCATGGATGGATGGATGGATGGATGCATGGATGGATGGAGGCATGGATGGATGCATGGATGGATGGATGGATGGATGGATGCATGGATGGATGCATGGATGGATGCATGGATGCATGGAAGCATGGATGGATGCATGGATGCATGGATGGAGATGGTAGATAGGTAGGTTGGTAGGTAGGTAGGAAGGTAGGTAGGTACGTACGTAGGTAGGTAGGTAGGTAGGTAGGTAGGTGGGTGGATGGATGGATGGATGGATGGATGGATGGATGGATGGATGCATGGATGGATGCATGGATGGATGCATGGATCCATGGATGCATGGATGCAAGGATGCATGGATGGTTGCATGGATGGTTGCATGGATGCATGGATGGATGCATGGATGGATGCATGGATGCATGGATGCACGGATGCACGGATGCATGGATGCATGGATGCACGGATGCACGGATGCATGGATGCATGGATGCACGGATGGTTGCATGGTTGCATGGATAGAGATGGTAGATGATAGATAGATAGATAGATAGATAGATAGATAGATAGATAGATAGATAGATAGATAGATGATAGATAGATGATAGATAGATAGATAGATAGATAGATAGGTAAAGATGGATGGATGGATGGATGGATGCATGGATGCATGGATGCATGGATGCATGGAAGCATGCATGGATGCATGGATGTATGGATACACGGATGCACGGATGCATGGATGCATGGATGCACAGATGGTTGCATGGTTGCATGCACGGATGCATGCATGGTTGCATGCATGGATGCATGGATGCATGGATAGAGATGGTAGATGATAGATAGATAGATAGATAGATAGATAGGTAAAGATGGATGGATGGAGGCATGGATGGATGCATGGATGGATGGATGCATGGATGGATGCATGGATGGATGCATGGATGCATGGATGCATGGATGGATGGATGCATGGATGCATGGATGCATGGATGGTTGCATGGATGCATGGATGGTTGCATGGATGCATGGATGGTTGCATGGATGCATGGATGCATGGATGCATGGATGGTTGTATGGATGCATGGATGGTTGTATGGATGCATGGATGCATGGTTGCAAGGATGCAAGGATGCAAGGATGCATGGATGGTTGCATGGATGCATGGATGCATGGATGCATGGATGGATGCATGGATGGATGGATGCACGGATGGTTGTATGGATGCATGGATGCATGGATAGAGATGGTAGATGATAGATAGATAGATAGATAGATAGATAGATAGATAGATAGATGATAGATAGATGGATGGATGGATGGATGCATGGATGGATGCATGGATGGATAATGGATGCATGGATGGATGGATGCATGGATGGATGGATGCATGGATGGATGCATGGATGCAAGGATGCATGGATGGTTGCATGGTTGCATGGTTGCATGGTTGCATGGATGGATGCATGGATGCATGGATGCATGGATGCATGGATGCACGGATGGTTGTATGGATGCATGGATGCATGGATGCATGGATGCAAAGGATGCAAGGATGCATGGATGGTTGCATGGTTGCATGGTTGCATGGATGCATGGATGCATGGATGCACGGATGGTTGCATGGTTGCATGCATGGATGCATGCATGGTTGCATGCATGGATGCATGGATGCATGGATAGAGATGGTAGATGATAGATAGATAGATAGATAGATAGATAGATAGATAGGTAAAGATGGATGGATGGATGCATGGATGGATGGAGGCATGGATGCATGGATGGATGGATGGATGGATGCATGGATGGATGCATGGATGGATGCATGGATGCATGGATGCATGGAAGCATGGATGGATGCATGGATGCATGGATGGAGATGGTAGATAGGTAGGTTGGTAGGTAGGTAGGTACGTAGGTAGGTAGGTAGGTAGGTAGGTAGGTAGGTGGGTGGATGGATGGATGGATGGATGGATGGATGGATGGATGCATGGATGGATGCATGGATGGATGCATGGATGCATGGATGCATGGATGCAAGGATGCATGGATGGTTGCATGGATGGTTGCATGGATGCATGGATGGATGCATGGATGCATGGATGCATGGATGCACGGATGCACGGATGCATGGATGCATGGATGCACGGATGCACGGATGCATGGATGCACGGATGGTTGCATGGTTGCATGCATGGATGCATGCATGGATGCATGCATGGATGCATGGATGCATGGATAGAGATGGTAGATGATAGATAGATAGATAGATAGATAGATAGGTAAAGATGGATGGATGGAGGCATGGATGGATGCATGGATGGATGGATGCATGGATGGATGGAGGCATGGATGGATGCATGGATGCATGGATGGATGCACGGATGCATGGATAGAGATGGTAGATGATAGATAGATAGATAGATAGATAGATAGATAGATAGATAGATAGATAGATATATGATAGATAGATAGATAGGTAAAGATGGATGCATGGATGCATGGATGCATGGTTGCATGGTTGCATGCATGGATGGTTGTATGGATGCATGGATGCATGCATGGATGCATGGATGCATGGATAGAGATGGCAGATGATAGATAGATAGATAGATAGATAGATAGATAGATAGATAGATGATAGATAGATGGATGGATGGATGGATGCATGGATGGATGCATGGATGGATAATGGATGCATGGATGGATGGATGCATGGATGCATGGATGGTTGCATGGATGCATGGATGCACGGATGGATGCATGGATGGATGCATGGATGCACGGATGCATGGATGCACGGATGGTTGCATGGTTGCATGCATGGTTGCATGCATGGATGCATGCATGGTTGCATGCATGGATGCACGGATGCATGGATAGAGATGGTAGATGATAGATAGATAGATAGATAGATAGATAGATAGATAGATAGATGATAGATAGATAGATAGATAGGTAAAGATGGATGGATGGATGCATGGATGCATGGATGCATGGAAGCATGCATGGATGCATGGATGCATGGATACACGGATGCACGGATGCATGGATGCATGGATGCACGGATGGTTGCATGGTTGCATGCACGGATGCATGCATGGTTGCATGCATGGATGCATGGATGCATGGATAGAGATGGTAGATGATAGATAGATAGATAGATAGATAGATAGATAGGTAAAGATGGATGGATGGATGCATGGATGGATGGATGGATGGATGGATGCATGGATGCACGGATGCATGGATGCACGGATGCATGGATGCACGGATGCATGGATGCACGGATGGTTGCATGGTTGCATGCATGGATGCATGCATGGATGCATGCATGGATGCATGCATGGATGCATGGATAGAGATGGTAGATGATAGATAGATAGATAGATAGATAGATAGATAGATAGATAGGTAAAGATGGATGGATGGATGCATGGATGGATGGATGGATGGATGCATGGATGCATGGATGAATGGAAGCATGGATGGATGCATGGATGCATGGATGGAGATGGTAGATAGGTAGGTAGGTAGGTAGGTAGGTAGGTAGGTAGGTGGATGGATGGATGGATGGATGGATGGATGGATGGATGGATGGATGGATGCATGGATGGATGCATGGATGCATGGATGCATGGATGCATGGATGCATGGATGGTTGCATGGATGCATGGATGGATGCATGGATGGATGCATGGATGCATGGATGCACGGATGCACGGATGCATGGATGCATGGATGCATGGATGCACGGATGCATGGATGCATGGATGCACAAATGGT
>NW_027256885.1:81425293-81427793 GCF_029215685.1 Pituophis catenifer annectens
CATGGATGGATGCTTGGATGGATGCATGGATGCATGGATGCATGGATGCATGGATGCATGGATGCATGGATGCACGGATGGTTGTATGGATGCATGGATGCATGGATGCATGGATGCAAAGGATGCAAGGATGCATGGATGGTTGCATGGTTGCATGGTTGCATGGATGCATGGATGCATGGATGCATGGATGCATGCATGGTTGCATGCATGGATGCATGCATGGATGCATGCATGGATGCATGCATGGATGCATGGATGCATGGATAGAGATGGTAGATGATAGATAGATAGATAGATAGATAGATAGATAGATAGATAGATAGATAGGTAAAGATGGATGGATGGATGCATGGATGGATGGAGGCATGGATGGATGCATGGATGGATGGATGGATGGATGGATGCATGGATAGAGATGGTAGATGATAGATAGACAGATAGATAAATAGATAGATAGACAGACAGACAGACGGATGCATGGATGAATGGATGGATGGATGGATGGATGCATGGATGGATGCATGGATGCATGGAAGCATGGATGGATGCATGGATGGATGGATGGATGCATGGATGCATGGATACACGGATGCATGGATGCACGGATGCACGGATGCAAGGATGCATGGATGTATGGATGTATGGATGCATGGATGGATGCATGGATGCAAGGATGCATGGATGGTTGCATGGATGCATGGATGCATGGTTGCATGCATGGTTGCATGCATGGTTGCATGCATGGATGCATGGATGCATGGATAGGGATGGTAGATGATAGATAGATAGATAGATAGATAGATAGATAGATAGATAGATAGATAAAGATAGATGGATGGATGCATCGATGGATGGATGGATGGATGCATGGATGCATGGATGAATGGAAGCATGGATGGATGCATGGATGCATGGATGGAGATGGTAGATAGGTAGGTAGATAGGTAGGTAGGTAGGTAGGTAGGTAGGTAGGTAGGTAGGTGGGTGGGTGGGTGGATGGATGGATGGATGGATGGATGCATGGATGGATGGATGGATGGATGGATGCATGGATGGATGGATGGATGGATGGATGCATGGATGCATGGATGCATGGATGCAAGGATGCATGGATGCATGGATGCATGGATGCACGGATGCATGGATGCACGGATGCACGGATGCATGGATGCACGGATGCACGGATGGTTGCATGGTTGCATGCATGGATGCATGCATGGTTGCATGCATGGTTGGATGCATGGATGCATGGATGCATGGATAGAGATGGTAGATGATAGATAGATAGATAGGTAAAGATGGATGCATGGATGCATGGATGCATGGATGCATGGTTGCATGGATGGATGGATGGATGGATGGATGGATGCATGGATGGATGCATGGATGAATGCATGGATGGATGCATGGATGGATGCATGGATGCATGGATGGATGCATGGATGGATGCATGGATGCATGGATGCATGGATGCATGGATGCACGGATGGTTGTATGGATGCATGGATGCATGGATGCATGGATGCAAAGGATGCAAGGATGCATGGATGGTTGCATGGTTGCATGGTTGCATGGATGCATGGATGCATGGATGCATGGATGCATGCATGGTTGCATGCATGGATGCATGCATGGATGCATGCATGGATGCATGGATGCATGGATAGAGATGGTAGATGATAGATAGATAGATAGATAGATAGATAGATAGATAGATAGGTAGATAGGTAAAGATGGATGGATGGATGCATGGATGGATGGAGGCATGGATGGATGCATGGATGGATGGATGGATGGATGGATGCATGGATGGATGCATGGATGGATGCATGGATGCATGGATGCATGGAAGCATGGATGGATGCATGGATGCATGGATGGAGATGGTAGATTGGTAGGTAGGTAGGAAGGTAGGTAGGTACGTAGGTAGGTAGGTAGGTAGGTAGGTAGGTAGGTGGGTGGATGGATGGATGGATGGATGGATGGATGGATGGATGGATGCATGGATGGATGCATGGATGGATGCATGGATGCATGGATGCATGGATGCAAGGATGCATGGATGGTTGCATGGATGGTTGCATGGATGCATGGATGGATGCATGGATGGATGCATGGATGCATGGATGCACGGATGCACGGATGCATGGATGCATGGATGCACGGATGGTTGCATGGTTGCATGGATAGAGATGGTAGATGATAGATAGATAGATAGATAGATAGATAGATAGATAGATAGATAGATGATAGATAGATGATAGATAGATAGATAGATAGATAGATAGGTAAAGATGGATGGATGGATGCATGGATGCATGGAAGCATGCATGGATGCATGGATGTATGGATACACGGATGCACGGATGCATGGATGCATGGATGCACGGATGGTTGCATGGTTGCATGCACGGATGCATGCATGGTTGCATGCATGGATGCATGGATGCATGGATAGAGATGGTAGATGATAGATAGATAGATAGATAGATAGATA
>NW_027256885.1:81432793-81435293 GCF_029215685.1 Pituophis catenifer annectens
AAAGATGGATGGATGGATGCATGGATGCATGGATGCATGGATGCATGGATGCATGGAAGCATGCATGGATGCATGGATGCATGGATACACGGATTCACGGATGCATGGATGCATGGATGCACGGATGCACGGATGCATGGATGCACGGATGGATGCACGGATGCACGGATGCATGGATGCATGGATGCACGGATGGTTGCATGGTTGCATGCACGGATGCATGCATGGTTGCATGCATGGATGCATGGATGCATGGATAGAGATCGTAGATGATAGATAGATAGATAGATAGATAGATAGATAGATAGATAGGTAAAGATGGATGGATGGATGCATGGATGCATGGATGGAGATGGTAGATAAGTAGGTAGATAGGTAGGTAGGTAGGTAGGTAGGTAGATAGATAGATAGATAGATGGATGGATGGATGGATGGATGCATGGATGGATGGAGGCATGGATGCATGGATGGATGGATGGATGGATGGATGGATGGATGCATGGATGCATGGATGCATGGATGCATGGATGCATGGAAGCATGGATGGATGCATGGATGCATGGATGGAGATGGTAGATAAGTAGGTAGATAGGTAGGTAGGTAGGTAGGTAGATAGATAGATAGATGGATGGATGGATGGATGGATGGATGGATGGATGGATGGATGGATGGATGCATGGATGGATGCATGGATGCATGGATGCATGAATGCATGGATGCATGGATGGTTGCATGGATGCATGGATGGATGCATGGATGGATGCATGGATGGATGCATGGATGCACGGATGCATGGATGCACGGATGGTTGCATGGTTGCATGCATGGTTGCATGCATGGATGCATGCATGGTTGCATGCATGGATGCACGGATGCATGGATAGAGATGGTAGATGATAGATAGATAGATAGATAGATAGATAGATAGATAGATAGATAGATAGATGATAGATAGATAGATAGATAGGTAAAGATGGATGGATGGATACACGGATTCACGGATGCATGGATGCATGGATGCACGGATGCACGGATGCATGGATGCATGGATGCATGGATGCATGGAAGCATGCATGGATGCATGGATGCATGGATACACGGATGCATGGATGCATGGAAGCATGCATGGATGCATGGATGCATGGATACACGGATTCACGGATGCATGGATGCATGGATGCACGGATGCACGGATGCATGGATGCATGGATGCATGGATGCATGGAAGCATGCATGGATGCATGGATGCATGGATACACGGATGCACGGATGCATGGATGCATGGATGCACGGATGGTTGCATGGTTGCATGCACGGATGCATGCATGGTTGCATGCATGGATGCATGGATGCATGGATAGAGATGGTAGATGATAGATAGATAGATAGATAGATAGATAGATAGATAGATAGATAGATAGATAGATAGATGATAGATAGATAGGTAAAGATGGATGGATGGATGCATGGATGCATGGTTGCATGGTTGCATGCATGGATGGTTGTATGGATGCATGGATGCATGCATGGATGCATGGATGCATGGATAGAGATGGCAGATGATAGATAGATAGATAGATAGATAGATAGATAGATAGATAGATAGATAGATAGATAGATAGATGATAGATAGATGGATGGATGCATGGATGGATGCATGGATGGATAATGGATGCATGGATGGATGGATGGATGCATGGATGGATGCATGGATGGATGCATGGATGCAAGGATGCATGGATGGTTGCATGGTTGCATGGTTGCATGGATGGATGCATGGATGCATGGATGCATGGATGCATGGATGCATGGATGCATGGATGCACGGATGGTTGTATGGATGCATGGATGCATGGATGCATGGATGCAAAGGATGCAAGGATGCATGGATGGTTGTATGGATGCATGGATGCATGGATGCATGGATGCATGGATGCATGGATGCATGGATGGATGGATGGATGGTTGCATGGATGGTTGCATGGATGCATGCATGGATGCATGCATGGATGCATGGATGCATGGATGCATGGATGCATGGATAGAGATGGTAGATGATAGATAGATAGATAGATAGATAGATAGATAGATAGATAGATAGATAGATAGATAGATAGATAGATAGATGGATGCATGGATGCATGGATGCATGGATGCATGGATGCATGGATGCATGGATGGATGCAGGGATGGATGCAGGGATGCATGGATGAATGGAAGCATGGATGGATGCATGGATGCATGAATGGAGATGGTAGGTAGGTAGGTAGGTAGGTAGGTAGGTAGATAGATGCATGGATGCATGGATGGATGCATGGATGGATAATGGATGCATGGATGCATGGATGCATGGATGCATGGATGCATGGATGCATGGATGCATGGATGGTTGCATGGATGCATGGATGCATGGATGCATGGATGCATGGATGCATGGATGGTTGTATGGATGCATGGATGCATGGATGCATGGATGCATGGATGCATGGATGCATGGATG
>NW_027256885.1:81602172-81604672 GCF_029215685.1 Pituophis catenifer annectens
TGAGGGGGTCCTGCCGGCCGCTTTGAAAGAAGCGGTTGTGAGGCCCCTCCTCAAGAAGCCCTCTCTGGATCCGGCTGTTTTGGCTAACTATCGTCCAGTCTCCAACCTTCGCTTTGTTGCGAAGGTTGTTGAGAGTGTGGTGGCGCAACAGCTCCCCCGGTACCTGGATGAAGCTGTCTATCTAGACCCGCTCCAGTCCGGCTTCCGGCCTGGGCACAGCACGGAAACGGCATTGGTCGCGTTGGTGGATGATCTCTGGAGGGCTCGGGATAGGGGTTGCTCCTCTATCCTGGTCCTGTTAGACCTCTCAGCGGCTTTTGATACCATCGACCATGGTATCATGTTGCACCGGTTGGCGGGGTTGGGGGTGGGGGGCACCGTTCTGCGGTGGTTCTCCTCCTACCTCTCTGACCGGTCGCAATCTGTGTTGACGGGGGGGCAGCGGTCGACCCCGAGGCACCTTGCTTGTGGGGTGCCACAAGGGTCGGTCCTCTCGCCCCTTCTGTTCAACATTTATGTAAAGCCGCTGGGTGAGATCATCCGTGGCTTTGGGGTGGAGTTCCATCAGTACGCTGATGACACCCAGCTGTACATCTCCACCCCAGGCCACCCCAACGATGCCCTTGAAGTGATGTCCCAGTGCCTGGAGGCCGTGCGGGCCTGGATGGGGAGAAACAGGCTCCGACTCAACCCCTCCAAGACCGAGTGGCTGTGGCTTCCAGCGTCCCGATATAGCCAGCTGACGCCATCGCTGGCTATTGGGGGCGAATCACTCGCCCCCACGGAGAGGGCTGGCAACTTGGGCGTCCTCCTGGACGCACGGCTGTCTTTAGAAGATCATTTGACGGCCGTGGCCAGGGGGGCTTTTTATCAAGTTCGCCTGATACGCCAGCTGCGCCCCTTTCTAGATCGGGACTCTCTACGCACAGTCACTCAGGCACTAGTCATTTCCCGCCTGGACTACTGCAACGCTCTCTACATGGGGCTCCCCCTGGGGTGCACCCGGAGGCTCCAGCTGGTCCAGAACGCGGCCGCGCGGGGGATTATGGGGGCGACGAGGCGCTCCCATGTGACACCTCTCCTGCGCGAGCTGCACTGGCTCCCAGTGGTCTTCCGGGTGCGCTTCAAGGTGTTGGTGACCACCTTTAAAGCGCTCCATGGCTTAGGGCCGGGGTATTTACAAGACCACCTTCTGCCACCAACAGCCTCCCACCGGCCAGTACGCTCGCACAGAGTGGGCCTCCTCAGGGTGCCGTCCGCCAGACAATGTCGGCTGGCGACCCCCAGGGGGAGAGCCTTCTCTGTGACGGCGCCCACCCTCTGGAACAACCTTCCCCCAGAGTTACGTATAATAACAGACCTCCGGATTTTTCGTCGGGCCCTGAAAACCTATTTATTTCAACAAGCTGGGCTGGCCTGAGTTAAATTTTAAATTGATTTTAAATTGGGTTATCTTAATTTCGGCCAAAATATTTAATTATTTTAATACTGTTCTTAAATTTTGTATGCTTTGTTTTTATCTTGGCTGTGCACCGCCCTGAGTCCTATTTGGAGAAGGGCGGTATAGAAATTTAATTAATAATAATAATAATAATAATAATAATAATAATAATAATAATAATAATAATATCTATCTATCTATCTATCTATCTATCTATCTATCTATCTATCTATCTATCTATCTATCTATCTATCTTTCTATCTTCTCTATCCATCCATACATGAATCCATCCATCTATTCGTCCATGCATCCGTCTGTCTGTCTGTCTATCTATCTATCTAACATCTCCATCCATACATCCATCCATGCATCCATGCATCCATCCATGCATACATGCATCCATCCATCCATTCATCTATCTATCTATCTATCTATCTATCTATCTATCTATCTATCTATCTATCTATCTATCTATCTATCTATCTATCTATCCATCCATACATGAATCCATCCATCCATCTATCTATCTATCTATCTATCTATCTATCTATCTATCTATCTATCTATCTATCTATCTATCTATCTATACATCCATCCATCCATCCATCCATCCAACCATCCATCCATCCATCCATCCATCCATCCATCCATCCATCCATCCATCCATCCATCCATCCATCCATCCATCTATCTATCTATCTATCTATCTATCTATCTATCTATCTATCTATCTATCTATCTAGACATTCATCCATCCATCTACCCACTGCATCAGTCTGTCTGTCTGTCTGCCTGTCTATCTATCTGTCATCTCTAAACATCTATCTATCTTTCTAACGATCTATCTATCGATCTATCGATCTATCGATCTATCGATCTATATATATATCTATCTATCTAGACATTCATCCATCCATCCATCCATCCATCGATCTATCTATCTGTCTATCTATCTATCTATCTATCTATCTATCTATCTATCTATCTATCTATCTATCTACCCACTGCATCCGTCTGTCTGTCTGTCTGCCTGTCTATCTATCTTTCATCTCTAAACAT
>NW_027256885.1:81852172-81857172 GCF_029215685.1 Pituophis catenifer annectens
TGGTAAATCTTATATTGTTGTTCCATATTTGATCCCATTCTTCCAGATTTATATTTTTCCCAATATTTTTGGCCCATGCTAGCATTGGGTCTTTAACCACTTCTTCCATCAGGTCATATTCTCCTAAATAGTTGTACAATTTAGCTAATAATTTGTTATCTGTACTCATCCAAATCTTGTCAAAATCTTTGCTCCCCATTTCTATACCATATTGTTCTTTATCTTTTTTATATCTTGATTTTATCTGTGCGTATGTCCACCATTCAACAAAAGTGCCTTGTTCTTTTAATTGTTCTATTGTTTTGAGATTCCCTGCCTCATCTAGAATTTCTTTATATTTTACAGTTTTACCATGATCCAAAACGTTTGGGTATATTATCGCTTCCATGGTTGAAAGCCAGTTGGGAATTTTAGTGTAGTGTTTTCGTCTTATTTCTTCCCACGTTGACTTCAATATATCCCTCAATTTATGTTTATTGAAATGTGTTTTGGTTTTTTTCCCCGTTTCCCATAAGTAGGCATGCCAACCCATCTGGAGATCATGCCCTTCTAGCGTTAGAATTCTTTTGTTCGCTAAAGTCGCCCATTCTTTTAGCCAAACAAGAATTGCTGCTTTATAATATGTTTCCCATATAGGTAATCCAAGCCCTCCTCTATTTTTTTTGTCTTGTAAACTCCTAATTGCTATTCTTGGTTTTTTTCCTCCCCAAATAAATTTCCTAATAGTGGCATTCAATTCGCTAAAAAAATTTTTATCTAATTTAATTGGCGCTGTTTGGAACAAATACAACAGTTTGGGTAGAATGCTCATTTTAATTGTCGCTATCCTCCCAAGGAAGGAAATTTGCAACTTCCCCCATTTCTCTAAATCTTGTTTTATGCTTTTTACCAAGGGGACATAGTTGTCCTCTTTGAGGGCCAGGTACTTTGTGGAGATCCATACTCCCAGATATTTAACTTTTTTCACAATTTGGATTCCCATAGATTTCTCCAAGGTTTCCTTCTGGTTTTTCGTCATATTTTTGGTGAGCATTTTGGTTTTAGATTTATTTAATTTGAGCCCCACTACTTCTCCATATTTATCGAGTATTTCCAATATTTGTATACCTGTTTCCACCGGTTCTTCCATAATTAAAACGACATCGTCCGCGAATGCTTGAACTTTATATGTTTCTTTCCTAATTTTAAGCCCTTTAATTTGATCACTCTCTCTAATCTTCTTCAATAGCACTTCTAGTGCCAATATGTACAAAAGTGGTGACATTGGGCATCCCTGTCTTACTCCTTTGCTGATCTGAAATGTTTTGGTGAGTTCACCGTTTACTAAAATATTGGCCCTTTGCTTCTCGTAAATTGTGTTTATTGTATTTGTAAAATTTTGTCCAAATCCCATTATATTCAGTTGTTGCTTTATAAACTCCCAGTTCAAATTGTCGAAGGCCTTCTGTGTGTCTAAAAATACTAATGCCACCTCTTTTTCCGGGTGTTCCTCGTAATATTCTATCACATCTAGAATCGTCCTTGTGTTATTCCTAATTTGCCTCCCTGGGAGGAATCCATTCTGGTCACTATGTATTATCTTATTGAGGATTCTTTTTAATCTTTCCGCTAATATGTTCATGTATATTTTATAATCAATATTAAGAAGGGATATTGGCCTATAATTCTGTATCAATTTAGTATCCGATCCTTCTTTTGGTAAGAGTGTAATATAGGCCTTTCTCCAAGATTCTGGTATTTTGTTTTTCATTAAGGCCTCATTAAAAATTTCAAGCATTCTTGGGAGTAAAATGTCTTCTAATTCTAAATTTTTATATAATTCCCCTGGGAATCCATCCGGGCCCGGAGATTTGTTTTTTTTCAATTTGGCAATTGCAGTCTTTAACTCTGTTAATGTGATCTCTTTGTTCAACATCTCTTTTTCCTCCTCTCCAATCTGTGGCATTCCCTCCTCCAATAAATATTGTTTTACTTTCTCTTTGGGTAAATCTTCTTCTTTATATAAAGACGCATAGAATTCGCATGCTATTTCCTGTTTTTCTTCTTCCTTAGTTGTGATATGGCCTTCGGTGTCTTCTAATTGGAGAATAATTCCTTTCTCTCTCTCTTTTTTAATTCTGTAGCATAACCACCTTCCTGGCTTATTGGCGTTCTCGAAGTAATATTGTTTTGTTCTCTTAATATTATATGCTAATTTTTCTTGATCTATTATATTTAATTTATGACGAATATTCATCCAATTTTCTTTTATTATTTCATTGTCAGGGTTTTGTTGCGCCTCTTTCTCTGCCTTTGCCAGTTCTTCTAGCAATGTGCTTTGAACTTCTCTCCTCTCTTTATTTCTATATGCTCCGTATGATATCATTAGGCCTCTTAAATAAGCCTTCATCGTATCCCAGATTATTCCCCGGTCCATTAATTCTTTTTCATTTTCTTCAAAAAAGATTGCTAACTCCCCCCTGACTTTGTCAATATTTTTTTTGTCTCTCAAAAATTGTGTATTCATTCTCCATCTTGTATTCTTTCTCTTATATCTGCTTTTCCATCTGATTTCCAATGGATTGTGGTCTGCCCAGGTATTGGGTAAGATTTCTGCTGATACAATGTCCATACCCAAGTTCCTGCTTATCCACATCATGTCTATTCTAGACCATGATTTATTGGGGTTAGAATAAAATGTGTATTGTCTTTTGTTGGGGTGTAGTGTTCGCCAAATATCTACAAGGTTTAGTTCATCCACCAAGTCGAAGAAGGTTTTTGGTAAATTTTGCCTTTTTTTCTTTTGACCTCTGGGTCTTTTGTGATCTTTGTTCGCGTCGACCACTCCGTTGAAATCCCCAATGATGCAAATATTATTGTTATCTAATCCTCTTATTATTTCTCGTGTTTTATTGAAAAACTCTTTTAGATTTTTATTTGGTGCATAAATCGCTGCTATTAATATTGCCAAATTGCCCCTCTCAATTTCAACAATTAGTAATCTACCTTTGGGGTCTGCATATTTCAGTTCTGTCTTTATTTCTTTTTTGATATATAATGCCACCCCTCTCTTTTTCTTCATGGCTAAGGAGGTGTAAAGATTTCCCAATTTTTTATATTCCAAATATTTTTGGTGTTCTTGTTTAATGTGTACCTCCTGGAGACAGACTATGTCTGCATTTTGTGTGACTAATTTGTTAAAGAAGGTCTTTCTTTTTTTATGATCATTAAGTCCATTTACATTAATCGATAGGATTTTCCAATCATCCATCCTTTTTGCCTTGTGTTAATTTACTTAAATTTGAGGTTGGTGTTTGCTCGGACTGCTCTTTGAGGTCTTTGTTTCTTCCCTGCTTCTCTACTTTCTTTCTCTTCCTTTTCTTTCTCCTCTGAGCTCTCTTTCCCCGTCGAGACCTCTTCTTGGGATCTTCTTTGGGTGAGTTCTTCCTCTGTGATCACAGCTTCCAATTCCTCTTTGCTACTTTGTTCATCTTCTGACCCTCTCAGTTGGTCAAGGAATTCTTGAGCCTCCACCAAACTGTTTATTTTAATTCTCCTCCCTTGCCAAGTAATCAGCATGCCCTCCGGCAAGGTCCATCTAAAAAGTATATTCCTTTTGTTCAGCTGTGTGGCAAGGAATCTGTAGTCTCTTCGTTGTTCTCTCACCCTCCTCGGCACTTGCTTCAGGACAACCACCTCCTTTTCCTTATAATTGATCGGTTCTTCTTTTACCATTTTATAAAAAATATCCTTAACTTTCTTTCTTGCGAACCTTATATGTACCTCTCTGGGTAGTTTGTTCCGTCTAGCGTAGTTCGTCTGTACTCTGTACACCTTGTCCAATTCTTTTATTATATCGTCTGTATCCTGTTGGAGCACCTCCGCTATTAATTCAGCCATTACTTGGCCTAAATTTTCATCCTTGTCTTCTGTAACGTTTTGGAAACGCAGATAGAAAGAAGCCCTATCCATTTCCAACTGCGTAATCGAATCCTCCAAGTCTTTGTTCTGGGCCATTAATTTTTGATCTACTGTCTCTAGATCTTTCTCTTGTTGTTCCACCTTGGATTCTATTTTTTGTATTCTCTGTTCATTCTTTTGTATGGCTTGTTGTATGTCACTCATTTTTTGGTCAATGCCTTGTATGTCTGTTTTCATTTCCTGATGGTTATTTGACATTTTCTCTTGCATTAAGAGCATTGTCTCTTGAATCATTGCTAGTGACGACTGCATCGCTTGCATTGTTGGAATCACTGATGATTTCTCGATTTTTGGTAGCCCCTCTATCGATTTTTGGGTTGCAGGGGACGACATTATAATTGTAGGACTTGATACGCTGGGAGTTACTTTCTTTCCTGTTTTTGCCACAGTGGATGCAAAACTTGTCATCTCCCTCAGTATTTTCGCCTGTTCTTTGACTATCCTTTCTATATTACTCCAAACAGTCATCCACTAATTGACTTCCCTTGCTTAATTTACCAAGACTAAGAAGAGAATTTTTTTTTTTTTGGGGTGTTCCCAATTTACAAGACAGGTAGTGATAATACAGTCGACCTTTTCTCCGCTATACTGCCCACTACTTAGCTTTGTTGACTAATCAATATTTAGGAACTATGTTTCTTATTTAGTTTAACTCCTGATTATTAATTAATTAGATTCTCAATTCTTGAACAGAAGAAAAAGTAATGATAATGATAAATCCTTTCACTACAAATATATATGAATATATATAATCAATACATTAATACTCAGTGTCCAATCAGTAAGCACTTAATTAATTGATGTTATAGAATAAATCACTATTTTATAAAAATTAATCCTTGGTAATATTAAACACAGTAGTCAATCAATAGCCACTCTATGCAATGGAAAATAGAAAAACAAGACAAAAAGGTATCTAATGAATAGGTAATATGTAAATAGTTAGATAAATAGTTAAGTAAATATTATAAATAAATAGGTATATAGATAAATAGATATATAGAAGAGAGTAGATTCTAATATGTCTATACAGATATTTA
>NW_027256885.1:81884672-81887172 GCF_029215685.1 Pituophis catenifer annectens
ACATTTATCTGCTACGCCCTCATAGAACCCAATGTTATGTAATTCCTGCACTATACATTGGTTCCACTCGTAACCTGATTGCCTTAAACCATATAGGCTTTTTTGTAGCCTCCAACACTCAGTTCTATCCTGTGTATCATAACCAGGAGGTTTCTTCATGTATATTGTATGCCTCAACGGAGCGTTCAAGTAAGCTGTCTCGACATCTAAATGAGTAATAGAGCATTTATTTCTAGCTGCCCAAACAAGCATCATTCTCAAAGTGCTCGCTCGTAGACTTGGAGCAAAAACTTCATCATAGTCTCTATCTGTCTGTGAGAACCCTTGTGCAACAAGCCGAGCTTTATGGGTTACTACCCCATCTACACTTTTCTTTACCTTATAGACCCACCTACAGCCTATAAGTTTCTCATTTGGTGGTATTCGTACAACTTCATAGACACCAAGCCTCTTCAATGAATCAATTTCTCTATCCATTGCCTCTTGCCAGGCTTTTTGCTCCTTTTCTGGATATAATTTTATATCATGATAATTGGATGGTTCGATATCTACTTGGCAAACCACTGTGGCTTTATAGCGATCTGGTGGATGCCGGTCCCTGGAAGATCGTCTAGGCATAACAGGACTAACATCAGGTATATTGGGTTCATCCTCCCCTAACCCTAATTCCTGTTCCTGTTCTTCAACCTTAATAGATGGTTTATCATCCATCTCA
This sequence comes from Pituophis catenifer annectens, assembly GCF_029215685.1. NCBI lineage: Eukaryota > Metazoa > Chordata > Lepidosauria > Squamata > Colubridae > Pituophis > Pituophis catenifer. The sequence goes on from NW_027256885.1 coordinate 81,885,388, forward strand.
GATGAACTATCATCAGGAGTATGGTCTACCTTAACATCAACATCTGTAAAACCATAGTCTGCTTTTTCTAACCTGTCCCAGCCTTCATGTTCTAGGAATTTAGCACTAGTGCTACACAAAACTTTTGTTGTTCCTGTTTCCCAGAACCTATAGGACCTATGGTTAGCCTCATAGCCAACAAAAATCATTTTCTTTGCTCTCTGTTGGTCCTTCCTTCTCTGACTAACTGGTATATGCACCCAGGCTGGTGCACCAAAAGTATGTATATAACTTAAATCAGGCTTCCTCCCGTGCCATAAAGTAAAAGGTATTTTTCCTGTAGAGGAGTGCACCACATTATTTAAAATATGATTGGCACATAGTATTGCTTCTCCCCACAATTTATCAGGTAAACAAGCATCAGCCAGCATAGTCCTAGTCATAGCTTGTAGGGTCTGGCCTCTTCGTTCAATATATGCATTATGTTCTGGCCGAAAAGGGGCAGAACGTTTATGCTGTATCCCAGCATCCTTCAAAAACTTAGCCAACTGATGGTTAGTAAACTCAGTTCCATTGTCAGTAACAATGCATTTCACCTTAAACCTCTGCTTCCTTTCAACAAAACGAAGCCAATTTGTGATACATTGGAACGTATCACTTTTGGACTTCATAAGGTAGCAAAAACCATATCTGGTAAAGTGATCAACTATACTCAAAATATAGCATGCTCCCCCTAAACTGGGTTTCTTTGGCCCTATTAAGTCTAAAAAGACTACCTCCAAAGGTTTAGTTGTTTTAAACCCATTGCAGCGGTTTGCAGGTGTAACTTTACTTTTATGCTGGTTACAAGTATTACAATTCAGGTATTTGCTGCAAGCCCTTAATTTTATGCCTTTAGACTGCTTAACAGTCAAATTCAACAACCTGAAATTCAGATGACCAAGCCTTCTATGTAATAAATGTACGCATTCATCATGAGGCTTTACATTTCCAAATTTAGCTTTTGACTGAACTAACAGTAATGACTTATCCCTAATAACAAATAAGTCGTCTTCTAATTCTGCAGTAACTACAGTGCCTTCACATTCCAGCAAACATTTGTTGTTTTTAAAAGTTACTGTAAACCCAGAATGTAGTAATGACTTTACAGATAAAAGGTTATATTTCAAACTAGGGATATAAAGCATGGGTAAAGGGTGCTTACTGATAGAACATTGAACAAGTCCCTCCCCAGCTACAGTCACATTCCAGCCATTAGCTAATTTGACCTTTTTAGTACTTTTCTTCATGTTTAGAAACAGTTTTCTGTTTTTTGTTATGGATTGAGAGGCACCGCTATCAATCACCCACCAATCATCTTTTATATTATTAGATGAACTGGTTGCTAAATTACACCCTTTCCTGGGTTTAGCAGAGTTTCTAGCAGACACTTTCTTATTACAATATTTTGCAATGTGCCCCTTAGCCCCACAAGCATAACAGCGTTTAACAATATTGACATTCTCATATACAGCTTCCACTTTTGGTTGCTGTTGCATCCTTAACTGGTCTCGTTCTTGCCTACGTTTGGCCTCATCCAGTAACCTACCAGTTATACTGGCCAATGTTAGTTCATCTCTAGACAATACTTCTAATGATGAAACAAAAGAGTCATAACTGTCATCCAACGATGAAAGAATAATATAAACTTGTTGCAGTTCAGTAAACACAAGGTCTTTCTCATGTAGCTCCTGGAAAAGCCCTGTCATAGAGTCCAGGTGAGCCATCATGTCTCCTCCTTTCTGAAGATGTAAGCGAAATAGTTTC
>NW_027256885.1:82072172-82074672 GCF_029215685.1 Pituophis catenifer annectens
CATCCATCCATCCATCCATCTATCTATCTATCTATCTATCTATCTATCTATCTATCTATCCATTCATCCATCCATCTACCCACTGCATCAGTCTGTCTGTCTGTCTGCCTGTCTATCTATCTGTCATCTCTAAACATCTATCTATCTTTCTATCAATCTATCTATCTATCTATCTATCTATCTATCTATCTATCTATCTATCTATCTATCTATCTATCTATCTATCTATCTAGACATTCATCCATCCATCCAGACATCCATCTATCTATCTATCTATCTATCTATCTATCTATCTATCTATCTATCTATCTATCTATCTATCTATCTATTTATCTATCTATCTATCTATCTATCTATCTATCTATCTATCGATCGATCTACCCACTTCATCAGTCTGTCTGTCTGTCTGCCTGTCTATCTATCTGTCATCTCTAAACATCTATCTATCTTTCTATCGATCGATCGATCTATCGATCTATCTATCTAGACATTCATCCATCTATCTATCTATCTATCTATCTATCTATCTATCTATCTATCTATCTATCGATCGATCGATCTATCGATCTACCCACTGCATCAGTCTGTCTGTCTGTCTGCCTGTCTATCTATCTGTCATCTCTAAACATCTATCTTTCTATCGATCTATCTATCTATCTATTTATCTATCTATCTATCTATCTATCATCTATCTATCTGTCTGTCTATCTATCTATCTATCTATCTATCTATCTATCTATCTATCTATCCATTAATCCATCCATTTATGTATCTATCTATGTATCTATGTATCTATTCATCTATTTATCCAGACATCCAGACATTTATCTATCTATCTATCTATCTATCTATCTATCTATCTATCTATCTATCTATCTATCTATCTATCCATCCATCCAGACATCCAGACATCCAGACATCCATCCAGGCATCCATCCAGAAATCCAGACATTTATGTATCTATCTATCTGTCTGTCTATCTATCTATCTATGTATCTATCTATCTATCTATCTATCTATCTATCATCTATCTATCTTTCTAACTCTATCTATCTATCTATCTATCTATCTATCTATCTATCTATCTATCTATCTATCTATCTATCTATCTATCTAGACATTCATCCATCCATCCAGACATCCATCCATCTATCTATCTATCTATCTATCTATCTATCTATCTATCTATCTATCTATCTATCTATCTATCGATCTATCGATCTATCGATCTACCCACTGCATCAGTCTGTCTGTCTGTCTGCCTGTCTATCTATCTGTCATCTCTAAACATCTGTCTATCTATCTTTCAATCGATCTATCCATCTATCTATCTATCTATCTATCTATCTATCTATCTATCATCTATTTATCTGTCTGTCTGTCTATCTATCTATCTATCTATCTATCTATCTATCTATCTATCTATCTATACATTCATCCATCCATCCATCCATCTATCTATCTATCTATCTATCTATCTATCTATCTATCTATCTATCTATCTATCTATCTATATACCCACAGCATCAGTCTGTCTGTTTGTCTGTCTGCCTGTCTATCTATCTGTCATCTCTAAAAATATATCTATCTATCTATCTATCTATCTATCTATCTATCTATCTATCTATCTATCTATCTATCTACCCACAGCATCAGTCTGTCTGTCTGTCTGTCTGCCTGTCTATCTATCTGTCATCTCTAAACATCTATCTATCTATCTATCTATCTATCTATCTATCTATCTATCTATCTATCTATCTATCTATCTATTTTTCTATCGTTCTATCTATCTATCGTTCTATCTCTCTATCTAGACATTCATCCATCCATCAATCCATCCATCCATCTATCTATCTATCTATCTATCTATCTATCTACCTATCATCTATCTATGTATCTATCTATTTATCTATCTATCTATCCATCCATCCATCCATCCATCCATCTATCTATCTATCTATCTATCTATCTATCTATCTATCTATCTATCTATCTATCTATCTATCCATTCATCCATCCATCTACCCACTGCATCAGTCTGTCTGTCTGTCTGCCTGTCTATCTATCTGTCATCTCTAAACATCTATCTATCTTTCTATCAATCTATCTATCTATCTATCTATCTATCTATCTATCTATCTATCTATCTATCTATCTATCTATCTATCTATCTAGACATTCATCCATCCATCCAGACATCCATCTATCTATCTATCTATCTATCTATCTATCTATCTATCTATTTATCTATCTATCTATCTATCTATCTATCTATCTATCTATCGATCGATCGATCGATCTACCCACTTCATCAGTCTGTCTGTCTGTCTGCCTGTCTATCTATCTGTCATCTCTAAACATCTATCTATCTTTCTATCGATCGATCGATCTATCGATCTATCTATCTAGACATTCATCCATCTATCTATCTATCTATCTATCTATCTATCTATCTATCTATCTATCTATCTATCTATCTATCTCTCTACCTCTCATCTCT
>NW_027256885.1:82149672-82152172 GCF_029215685.1 Pituophis catenifer annectens
AACAACCAGATCATCTGCAAATGCCTTTATTCTATAATCCTCTTGCCTTATCACTATACCTTTCAAAATTTTTGAGTCCCGTATTGTATTTAGCAAGACTTCCAATGTTAATATAAATAAAAGTGGGGACAACGGACATCCCTGTCTTGTTCCTTTTTCAATTTTAAACTCTGTCGTCAAACTTCCATTAATAATAATCTGTGCTTTTTGCTCTTGATAAATTGCTGAGATCGACTGTATAAATTGGTCCCCAAAGCCCATCTTTTTTAAAGTCTTTAGTAGAAAGTTCCAATCCACTCTATCAAAGGCTTTCTCCGCATCCAAAAAAACCAGCACTGCAGAAATCTGTTTATTCTTATCAAGATATTCCAATAAGTCTATTACTTGCCTTACATTATCCTTCATATATCTGCCCTCAATAAATCCCGCTTGGTCCTCATGAATCTCTACCTCTCATTTCTAATCATCCATCGATCCATCCATCCATCCATCCATGCATCCATTTATCTATCTATCTATCTATCCATCCATGCATCCATCCATGCATCCATCCATCCATCCATCCATCCATCTATCTATCTATCTATCTATCTATCTATCTATCCATCCATCCATCCATCTTTCTTTCTATCTATCTATCTATCTATCTATCTATCTATCTATCTATCTATCTATCTATCTATCTATCATCTCCCTATCTCTCTATCTCTCTACCTCTCATCTCTATCCGTCCATCCATCCATCTCTCTCTCTCTCTCTCTCTCTCTCTCCCTCTCATCTCTATCCATCCATCCATCCATCCATCCATCCATCCATCCTTCTATCTATCTATCTATCTATCTATCTATCTATCTATCTATGTATTGGTCTGTCTGTCTATCATCTATCTATCACTCTATCTATCTCTCTATCTCTCTACCTCTCTACCTCTCATCTCTATCCATCGATCCATCCATCCATCCATCCATCCATCCATCCATCCATCCATCCATCCAGACATTTATCTGTCTGTCTGTCTGTCTGTCTGTATATCTATTCATATATCTATCCAGACATCCAGACATCTATCTATCTATCTATCTATCTATCTATCTATCTATCTATCTATCTATCTATCTATCTATCTATCTATCCATCCATCCATCCATCTATCTATCTATCTATCTATCTATCTATCTATCTATCCATTAATCCATCCAGACGTTTATCTATCTATCTATCTATCTATCTATCTATCTATCTATCTATCTATCATCTATCTATCAGTTTATCTATCTAGACATCCAGACATACATTTATCTATCTATCTGTCTGTCTGTCTGTCTGTCTGTCTGTCTGTCTGTCTGTCTGTCTGTCTATCTATCCAGACATCCATCCATCCATCTTTCTTTCTATCTATCTATCTATCATCTCTCTATCTCTCTATCTCTCTACCTCTCATCTCTATCCGTCTGTCCATTCATCTTTCTATCTATCGGTCTGTCTGTCTATCATCTATCTATCACTCTATCTATCTATCTATCTCTCATCTCCATCCGTCCATCCATCCATTTATCTATCTTTCTATATATCTATCTCTAATCTCTATCCATCCATCCATCCATCCATCCATCCATCCATCCATCCATCCATTTATCTATCTATCTATCTATCTATCTATCTATCTATCTATCTATCCATTAATTGATCCATCCAGACCTTTATGTATCTATCTATCTATCTATCTATCTATGTTTTTCTTCTAGCCAGGTTTTCCCTACGTAGCCAAGGTTTTTTTGTAGCTCCAGCTCAGTAGAATCTCATCTACTCGGTTCTGGGCTTTTTTCTTTTCTAACACCTAGCAAGCTCTCACTGCTAGGTGGGAGACCTAAGTAGATCCATTTCTAGCTCGTTAGCTTTCATCAGTAGGCCACACCCATCTCCTCCCTGTAAAGGCATAGTATCAATTTTCTTACTTCTTCGTAGGGTCTATGTGTGTTTTTCTTCTAGCCAGGTTTTCCCTACGTAGCCAAGGTTTTTTTGTAGCTCCAGCTCAGTAGAATCTCATCTACTCGGTTCTGGGCTTTTTTCTTTTCTAACACCTAGCAAGCTCTCACTGCTAGGTGGGAGACCTAAATAGATCCATTTCTAGCTCGTTAGCTTTCATCAGTAGGCCACACCCATCTCCTCCCTGTAAAGGCATAGTATCAATTTTCTTACTTCTTCGTAGGGTCTATGTGTGTTTTTCTTCTAGCCAGGTTTTCCCTACGTAGCCAAGGTTTTTTTGTAGCTCCAGCTCAGTAGAATCTCATCTACTCGGTTCTGGGCTTTTTTCTTTTCTAACACCTAGCAAGCTCTCACTGCTAGGTGGGAGACCTAAATAGATCCATTTCTAGCTCGTTAGCTTTCATCAGTAGGCCACACCCATCTCCTCCCTGTAAAGGCATAGTATCAATTTTCTTACTTCTTCGTAGGGTCTATGTGTGTTTTTCTTCTAGCCAGGTTTTCCCTACGTAGCCAA
>NW_027256885.1:82187172-82189672 GCF_029215685.1 Pituophis catenifer annectens
GTCTGTCTGTCTGTCTCTCTCTCTGTCTGTCTGTCTGTCTATCTATCTATCTATCTATCTATCTATCTATCTATCGGTCTGTCTGTCTATCATCTATCTATCACTCCATCTATCTCTCTATCTCTCTACCTCTCTACCTCTCTACCTCTCTACCTCTCATCTCTATCCATCCATCCATCGATCCATCCATCCATCCAGACATCCATCCAGACATTTATCTGTCTGTCTGTCTGTCTGTCTGTCTGTCTGTCTGTCTGTCTGTCTGTCTATCCATTAATCCATCCAGACGTTTATGTACCTATCTATGTATCTATGTATCTATGTATCTATGTATCTATGTATCTATCTATCTATCTATCTATCTATCTATCTATCTATCTATCTATCTATCTATCCATTAATCCATCCATCCAGTCATTTATGTATCTATCTATCTATCTTTTTTTTTTTTTTAAATAAACTTTATTGAGGTTTTTTACAGAACAAAAAACAAAAAAAATATATATATAAAAAATAGAAAAAAGAAAAGAGGAAAAACAAACATTCAAACAGAAACATAAAACATGAAGTACATAAATATGATAACATTTTCAATTAGTATCGGATGTGCAGTGTTTTAACTATTTACATAAATAGTATTTGGTGACATTTCAACTCACTTTTAACCAATATTTAATACACCTTTAGATCTTTCTTTCATTTTGTCATGCAACCACTTGTACCACCTTTCCCATACCATATAGTAAACTGACTTCTCATCATTTAATTCATAAGTTAATTTAGTCATCTCTGCGCACTCGAGTATTTTCTTAATTGTAAGCTCTTCTGGTGGTTGAGTTTTCTCTTTCCAGTACTGTGCATATGCCAATCTAGCGGCTGTAATTATGTGGATCATTAAATGTATCATTTCCTTTCTATATGGTTTCTTTATTATTCCCAGGAGGAAAATCTCTGGTGTTAGTTCAATATCTTCGTCAATTATTTCTTGTAACCACCTCCTAATTTTATTCCAATATCCTTTCGCTTCCGGGCATGTCCACCACATGTGGAAGAAGGTGCCTTGACCATGGCCACATTTCCAACAGTTGGGATGTATATTGGAATATATCTTTGCTAGTCTGGCCGGGGCTAGGTACCATCTATGCAACATTTTGTAATGGTTTTCCTTATATGCCACCGCTCTAGTAAGTTTAAGATTTCTGTTCCATGCCTCCTCCCATTCCCCAAAATTTATATCACGCCCTATATTTTTCTCCCATGCAATTATTTGGTTCTTTGTGACATCTTCGAACTTACCCTCGCCTAATAAATAATTGTATAGTTTTGCCAGAATCTTTTTATTTGTTCCCATCAGGACTTTATCCAATCCATTTGGTCCAAGTTCTAAACCGTATTGTTCTTTATCTCTCTGATATCTGGATTTTATTTGTGAATAGGTCCACCAATCTAGGATTATTCCTTGCTCTCGTAGGATGTCATTTGGTTTAAGCCTCCCTCCTTCGTCCAAAATATCTTTGTATCTGCCCATTTTCTCCCTCTCCCACCTATTTGGGTGGGTCAGGGCCTCCATCGTTGAGAGCCAATTTGGAATTTTTTTGTAATATTTCTGCCTAATCTGAGTCCATGTTTGAACCAAGGAGTCTCTAATTTTATGTCTGTGGAAATGTGTCTTCCTTTTCTTCTCCGTGTCCCAAATGTGGGCGTGCCAGCCTTTTTGCAAGTCATGGCCTTCTAAAGTGAGAATCCTCTCGTTTTCCAGGGTGATCCAGTCTCTTAACCAAACTAGCTTAGCTGCCCTGTAGTATGTTTCCCAGTCCGGGAGTCCAAATCCGCCTATATCTCTTTTGCCCCTTAAAATTTTAATGGAAAATCTCGGTTTTTTTCCCTCCCATATAAATTTTCTAATGATTTGGTCTAATTCTAAAAAAATTTTTTTGTTTAGATTTATCGGTATATTTTGGAATAAGAATAATATTCTGGGGAGGATGTTCATCTTAATTGTGGCTATCTTGCCCAAAAGTGATAGTTTTATTTTTTTCCAGCTATCTAGGTCTTGTTTCATTTTTCTAATTAGGGGAATATAATTGTCGTCTTTCAAGGTCGAACATCTAGATGTAATCCAAATTCCTAAGTATTTAATTTTTTTGGCAACCTGTAATCCTAATGCTTCTTCTATCTCGTTCTTCTGACTCTCAGTTGTATTCTTGATCAATACTTTGGTTTTAGTTTTGTTCAGTCTAAAGCCTGCCACCTCTCCGTATTTACTTAATTCCTCTAATACTTTAGGTCCCGATTCTATGGGGTCTTCAAGGATTAAAGCTACGTCGTCCGCAAATGCTTGCGTCTTGTAGGTCTCCTTCCTGATCTTCAAACCTTTTATTTCCTCGTTAGATCTAATTTTCCGGAGAAGAACTTCTAGGGCCAAAATAAACAATAAGGGGGATAGGGGACAACCTTGCCTTACTCCCTTACTAATTTGGAATGTTTTGGTCCTATCCCC
>NW_027256885.1:82289672-82292172 GCF_029215685.1 Pituophis catenifer annectens
CAAATATCTTAGAATTCTTTTGACAGCTTCCCAATGATACATGGTTGGTTTGCTAACATATCTTGACAATAAATTGAGAGGTAATGCAATATCTGGTCTGGTCCAATTAGATATATAAAGTAGTGAGCCTATAACTGATCTGTAAAATGTATTATCTTTAAATTCAGGGGAAGACTCATCAGTGTTTCTAAGGAAATCAGTTTGCATAGGAGTGTCACAGGTTTTGGCATTGTTTAAATTACATTTGTTTAGAAGTTCAATGATCTTATCTTTCTGAGTAAGTTTGAATCCCCTTCTAGTTTTGTTAATTTGTACACCAAGGTATTTATTCACTTTACCTAGAGATTTCAACGAGAAATGTTCGTTTAACTTATTTACAAAGATTTCTCTGCTCTCTTTGTGTTTTCCTATATATAAAATATCATCCACATAAATTAATACAAATTCAATGTGATCATCACTCTTTTTTACAAAGAAACAGTTATCAGCAGTGGTAGCGTTGAAATCCATGGTCTTTAGTACTTTTACCAAGCAATCGTACCATCTCTTGCCAGATTGCTTTAATCCGTATAGACTCTTATTTAATAACCAAATTTCATTCTTATTAGTGTATTGACTATGTGGTGCTCTTACATATATTTCCTTATCTAGTTTTGCGTGTAAATACGCAGTCTGTATGTCATATTGAAATACGTCCAGATTGAGTGCAGATGCTACTACTAGAGCTGTTTTAACACTCTCTGTCCTCACCGTGGGGGAGTATGTATCAGTATAGTCTTCTGGATATTTTTGTGCATAACCTTGTGCAACTAGTCTAGCCTTGTATAAAGTATTGCCTCCTTCTAGGTTCTTAATTTTATAAATCCACCTGGTACCTATAATTGTTTTATCCTTAGGTGCGATCGCAGGAGTGAATACATTTAATCCTTGCAAACTTTCCATCTCTTTTTTCATAGCTAGTTCCCATTTTTTTCTTTCTTCACGAGGGAGTTTTAATACTTCCTCATATGTATTAGGTGTTATTTGTTCTTCATTCATATGCATTATGTAATCTTTGTATTTACTTGGTATTTGATTTCTATTGTTTCTAATAGCTCTTTCAGGTTTGCTATGGTTGTCGTGCAAATATCTAGCTTCCTTTTTTGTTAATGTGTCTGTCTTTATTTTATGCTGACTATTTGTCCAAGTTTTGGTTTTGTTCTTATTTTTGTTAATGTTTTGATTTTTTATTGTCCCTTCCTCGCAAGATATCGCATCTTTGCATTTATTTGGAAATATTTCATTAAGGTGCAGTTTAGACCAATTGGCCTGCTCATGGAACACAGCTGTTCTGGAGACTATAAATTTGTTATTATTATCAATGAATCTGTACCCTTTGGTTCCAGTTTCATATCCCATAAATCTTAATCTTCTGGATACGTTTTCTCCCTTTCTCCTCAACTGCTTAGGTATGTGCACATCTGCAGTGACTCCAAATATGTGCATGTGTGCTAATTTAGGTTTCCTATTGTACATCACCTCATACGGTGTCTTATTCACAATACTGGACCAGGTTCTATTTTGAGTGTAATTTGAATAATGTAGGGCTTCTGACCAGAATTGTTTGCCTAAACCAGCATCCTCTAATGTGCATCTAATCATGGTTTGTAGTGTGGAATTCTTTCTCTCTACAATCCCGTTTTGAAACGCAGAAAATGGATTGGACGTGAAATGTAGCATTCCCCTATCCTTTAACCATTGGGAGAATTCTTTAGACATGAATTCACATCCCCTATCTGTCATAATTTGTTTTATTTTGATATTATGTTGTGTTTCTATGCGTTTGTAGAATTCCTTAAATTTCTGAAAGGTTTCATCCTTGTGCTTTAATGTGTAAACAAAACCATAGCGACTATAATCATCCACTATTGTTAGAAAGTAACGTTTCCTATAGGTAATTGATGGAGTTAATGGACCAACTAAATCCATATGTACTAAGTCAAAAATATTGTTAGTTGATCTGTTAGATTTTTTTGGTCTGGGACTGGTTTTTAGTTTGGTGGATTTACATACTGAGCATTCCAAATAATTATCACAATTTTTTATTTTGACACCTTCTGCGTGTTCAGTCATTTTTTGAACTACAGGAAAGCTTGCATGTCCTAACTTCCTATGTAAGATGTGAGCACACTCATCATGAATTGGTTTACCTATTTTTGGTTTCTTCTCATTGTGTGTATTTTTGTGATCATGAGGTATTTTACATTCATCATTGTCACTGTTACTAACATTTTCATCATCTGCTTCAATACAATCTTCCATATTTGAATCAATGTTATGTAACCATCTTTCTTTTGTTATCAGATAGGGTAGACCTCCTTTTATCATCACAGTGCCTATATTTGTTTTGTCCTTCTCTAAAGTTGCTTTCCCCTTTGAGAAAACTATATTGATGTCAGAATCTCTGCTTAGTTTTATAGCACTTAGTATGTTATGAGGTATTTCTGGGATTAATAATACC
>NW_027256885.1:82322172-82324672 GCF_029215685.1 Pituophis catenifer annectens
CCAGGAGCTACATGAGAAAGACCTTGTGTTTACTGAACTGCAGCAAGTTTATATTATTCTTTCATCGTTGGATGACAGTTATGACTCTTTTGTTTCATCATTAGAAGTATTGTCTAGAGATGAACTAACATTGGCCAGTATAACTGGTAGGTTACTGGATGAGGCCAAACGTAGGCAAGAACGAGACCAGTTAAGGATGCAACAGCAACCAAAAGTGGAAGCTGTATATGAGAATGTCAATATTGTTAAACGCTGTTATGCATGTGGGGCTAAGGGGCACATTGCAAAATATTGTAATAATAAGAAAGTGTCTGCTAGAAACTCTGCTAAACCCAGGAAAGGGTGTAATTTAGCAACCAGTTCATCTAATAATATAAAAGATGATTGGTGGGTGATTGATAGCGGTGCCTCTCAATCCATAACAAAAAACAGAAAACTGTTTATAAATATGAAGAAAAGTACTAAAAAGGTCAAATTAGCTAATGGCTGGAATGTGACTGTAGCTGGGGAGGGACTTGTACAATGTTCTATTAGTAAGCACCCTTTACCCATGCTTTATATCCCTAGTTTGAAATATAACCTTTTATCTGTAAAGTCATTACTACATTCTGGGTTTACAGTAACTTTTAAAAACAACAAATGTTTGCTTGAATGTGAAGGCACTGTAGTTACTGCAGAATTAGAAAACGACTTATTTGTCATTAGGGATAAGTCATTACTGTTAGTTCAGTCAAAAGCTAAATTTGGAAATGTAAAGCCTCATGATGAATGCGTACATTTATTACATAGAAGGCTTGGTCATCTGAATTTCAGGTTGTTGAATTTGACTGTTAAGCAGTCTAAAGGCATCAAGTTAAGGGCTTGCAGCAAATACCTGAATTGTAATACTTGTAACCAGCATAAAAGTAAAGTTACACCTGCAAACCGCTGCAATGGGTTTAAAACAACTAAACCTTTGGAGGTAGTCTTTTTAGACTTAATAGGGCCAAAGAAACCCAGTTTAGGGGGAGCATGCTATATTTTAAGTATAGTTGATCACTTTACCAGATATGGTTTTTGCTACCTTATGAAGTCCAAAAGTGATACGTTCCAATGTATCACAAATTGGCTTCGTTTTGTAGAAAGGAAGCAGAGGTTTAAGGTGAAATGCATTGTTACTGACAATGGAACTGAGTTTACTAACCATCAGTTGGCTAAGTTTTTGAAGGATGCTGGGATACAGCATAAACGTTCTGCCCCTTTCCGGCCAGAACATAATGCATATATTGAACGAAGAGGCCAGACCCTACAAGCTATGACTAGGACTATGCTGGCTGATGCTTGTTTACCTGATAAATTGTGGGGAGAAGCAATACTATGTGCCAATCATATTTTAAATAATGTGGTGCACTCCTCTACAGGAAAAATACCTTTTACTTTATGGCACGGGAGGAAGCCTGATTTAAGTTATATACATACTTTTGGTGCACCAGCCTGGGTGCATATACCGGTTAGTCAGAGAAGGAAGGACCAACAGAGAGCAAAGAAAATGATTTTTGTTGGCTATGAGGCTAACCATAGGTCCTATAGGTTCTGGGAAAAAGGAACAACAAAAGTTTTGTGTAGCGCAAGTGCTAAATTCCTAGAACATGAAGGTTGGGACAGGTTAGAAAAAGCAGACTATGGTTTTACAGATGTGGATGTTAAGATAGACCATATTCCTGATGATAGTTCATCTGAGATGGATGATAAACCATCTATTAAGGTGGAAGAACAGGAACAGGAATTAGGGTTAGGGGAGGATGAACCCAATATACCTGATGTTAGTCCTGTTATGCCTAGACGATCTTCCAGGGACCGGCATCCACCAGATCGCTATAAAGCCACAGTGGTTTGCCAAGTAGATATCGAACCATCCAGTTATCATGATATAAAATTATATCCAGAAAAGGAGCAAAAAGCCTGGCAAGAGGCAATGGATAGAGAAATTGATTCTTTGAAGAGGCTTGGTGTCTATGAAGTTGTAAGAATACCACCATATGAGAAACTTATAGGCTGTAGGTGGGTCTACAAGATAAAGAAAAGTGTAGATGGGGTAGTAACCCATAAAGCTCGGCTTGTTGCACAAGGGTTCTCACAGACAGATAGAGACTATGATGACGTTTTTGCTCCAAGTTTACGAGCGAGCACTTTGAGAACGATGCTTGTTTGGGCAGCTAGAAATAAATGCTCTATTACTCATTTAGATGTCGAAACAGCTTACTTGAACGCTCCGTTGAGGCATACAATATATATGAAGAAACCTCCTGGTTATGATACACAGGATAGAACTGAGTGTTGGAGGCTACAAAAAAGCCTATATGGTTTAAGGCAATCAGGTTACGAGTGGAACCAATGTATAGTGCAGGAATTACATAACATTGGGTTCTATGAGGGCGTAGCAGATAAATGTCTGTTTAAAAAAGAACAGGATGGATGTGTTTCATTCTTGTTACTCTTTACAGACGACATTGCCATAATT
>NW_027256885.1:82329672-82332172 GCF_029215685.1 Pituophis catenifer annectens
AGAGGTGACGAGGGCATGAGTGACTGTGCACAGGGAATCCCGATCAAGAAAGGGCCGCAACTGGCGGATCAGGCGAACCTGACAAAAGGTCCCCCTGGTTACAGCCGTCAGATGTTCCTCCAAGGACAGCTGCCTATCCAGGAGGACTCCCAGATTGCGAGCCCTCTCTGTGGGGGCCAACGACTCGCCCCCAATAGTCAGTGATGGAGTCAACTGACTATATCGGGATGCCGGGAGCCACAGCCACTCAGTCTTGGAAGGGTTGAGCCTGAGCCTGTTCCTCCCCATCCAGATCCGCACAGCCTCCAGGCACTGGGACATCACTTCAAGGGCATCGTTGGGGTGGCCTGGGGTGGAGATGTACAGCTGGGTGTCATCAGCGTACTGGTGGTATCTCACCCCAAAGCCACGGATGATCTCGCCCAGCGGCTTCACATAAATGTTGAACAGGAGGGGCGAGAGGACCGACCCCTGAGGCACTCCACATATAAGAGGCCTTGAGGTCGACCTCTGCCCACCTGCCAACACGAACTGCGACCGGTCGGAGAGAAAGGAGGAGAACCACCGTAATACGGTGCCCCCCATCCCCAACTCTTCCAGCCGGTGCAGCATGATACCATGGTCGATGGTATCAAAAGCCGCTGAGAGGTCTAACAGGACCAGAACAGAGGAACAACCCCTGTCCCGAGCCCTCCAGAGATCATCAACCAACGCGACCAATGCCGTTTCCGTGCTGTGTCCAGGCCTGAAACCCGACTGGAACGGATCTAGATAGGATGTTTCCTCCAAGAATTGTGGAAACTGTCGCGCGACCACACTCTCAACAACCTTCGCCAGGAAGCGAAGGTTGGAGACAGGACGATAGTTGGCCAATATTGCCGGATCCAGGGACGGCTTCTTGAGGAGAGGCCTCACCACCGCTTCTTTCAAGGCGGCGGGGAAGTGACCCTCACTCAACGAAGCGTTGATAACACCCTGGAGCCAGCCTCGTGTAACCTCCCGGGAGGCCAGTACCAACCAGGAGGGACACGGGTCCAGTAAACATGTGGCCGCACTAAGTCTCCCCAAAATCCTGTCCACATCATCCGGAGTCACAGCATCAAACTCCTCCCAGGTAACATTCTCAAGACTATTCCTCGTCACCCTGCCCTGATCTACCCAGTCAGAGTCCAAATCCCCCCGGATCTGAGCGATTTTGTCATACAGGTATTGTCCGAAATCCTCCGCCCTGCCTTCCAAGGGATCCTCCCGCGCTCCCGGATGGAGCAGGGAGCGGGTTACCCTGAACAGGGCGGCCGGACGATTCCCTGATGACGCAATAGAGGCGGAAAAGTAGTTAAACTTTGCCGTCTTTATCGCCACTAGGTAGGTCTTAATATGCGACCTTACCAGTGTTCGGTCAGATTCAGCGAGACTGGCCCTCCAACCACTCTCTAGGCGTCTTTTCCGGCGTTTCATCTCCCTCAGCTCCTCGGTGAACCAAGGAGCCGTGAGGGATCGACACCGGGTCAGAGGCCGCAAAGGCACGACTCGATCCAAGGCCCCACCAGCCGCCCGATCCCAGGCAGCTACCAGATCCTCGGCCGAGTCGTGTGCCAGATCTTCAGGAATTGGCCCAAGCTCCGTCTGGAACCTATCAGGATCCATCAGGCGCCTGGGGCAGATCCATCTAATTGGGTCCGCCTCCCTGCGGCGGGGTGTAGCGGTTCGAAGGTCCAGACGAAGGAGTGAGTGATCTGACCATGACAAGGGTTTCATGTCTATATCCCCTATAATAAGACCACTCAACCACTGGCCAGAGACAAAAATCAGGTCCAGTGTGTGTCCCCCCCTGTGAGTGGGGCCATGAACTAACTGGGTCAGGTCCATGGCCGTCATGGAAGCCATGAACTCCCGAGCCATCTCTGACGTTTCACCAACGGACGGCAGATTGAAATCACCCATGACCATAAGCCTGGGTGTATCAACTGCCACCGTGGCTATCACGTCGAGTAGCTCGGGCAGGGCCGTTGCCACGCGGCAGGGAGCCAGGTACGTAAGCAACAAGCCCATCTGAACCCCATGACCCCATCTCACAAAGAGGGACTCACACCCGGCAATCTGTGGCACAGTGGTCTCCCTCGGACCCAGACCTTCGTTAATAATAACCGCCACCCCCCCGCCCCTCCCCTGGGCCCTCGGCTGATGGAATGCTCTGAAGCCTGGTGGACACATCTCAACCAGAGGGACCCCTCCCTCCGGGCCCAACCAGGTCTCCGTAATACCCGCCAGGTCCGCTCCCTCCTCTTGAATAAGATCGTAAATGAGGGGGCCCTTATTTACCACGGACCTGGCGTTGCACAGTACAGCACAGCATCAGCCGGAGGCCCAGGTCCTGAGTATCTGAGCCACCTAGTATCCGAGGGGAGCCTATCTATCTATTCATCCATCCTGTATCTATATATCTATCATCTATGTATCTATTCATCCTTCCATCCATCCTGTATCTATCTATCTATTT